>NC_141914.1:23570420-23722145 GCF_057802395.1 Ceratotherium simum simum | reverse complement strand
CACGGCTGGTTGGGCACAGGTGGGCTCTAAAGGTCAGTTTCTCACCACCTCCCAGGCACCTCTTTGTCCTCCCTTCAGTTGCAAGGTGTTTCCCAGTCCCCACGGAGAACTGTCCCCACCCTGCTGACCTGAGCCCTTAGAGTTCAAAGGGCTGCCCCAGTGTCTGCCCTCTGCACAGCTGGCTGAGAGTACGTAGATGACGCAGCCCAAGGCATCTCCAAGCGGAGCAAACCCTGCCTAGTGAAGTCAAGAAGAGCATGACCTCTGCACTTGCCATCTTTAATAAAAGCAAAACTGCCCAGTGAAGGCCAGTCATCTCAACTGAGACCTTACCTGGTTCTTTGACATGTTCTTTGGTCTTGGATTCCTGAAATCCAAACAATAAAGTAGCATTAATAAATTACAATAATTTCTTTACATTAAGAAAATGTCCCTGGGAGCAGCCTGGAGCTGTAGGGTCAATAGAAATGATCATGAAAAGCTCTGGCAATGATGCTGTTGAAGACACCTCATCTCTAGTGGCAGATCCACCCAGTACAAAAACCACTGGTAAAAACGAGTCACAAATAATAGAAACCCTCATCAACACCGAGTGTTTGGGGTATGGGCTAAGACCTAAATCTTTTCCCCATCTACCATGTATTGAGTGTTTACTATTAACAAGCACTGTGCCTTATACTGTACCGAGGTCGTCTCATTTAATCCTCACAACAATCCCCCGGGGTAGAGACTCTTACTCTCCCATCTGACAACTGAGGAAATACTTGGTGCATGCAGTATGGATGGCCGTCCCCTCAAAACCATGTGAAAACAAAACAAATATAGCACGTTCCAGCTTAAAAGTGCCTGGGAGAAACAGACTCCAAATTTTACATCAACCACCCCGATTATAACCCCTAACTCGTGACTTTTCCAGAAGGGTCTAAAATCAAACAAAAAGCGCTCCCTCCTTCATTATTCCACACCTACCCTATCCGCACTGTCACTCCCACCACGTCTGTAAGTTGCTATCTCACTCTTGTTTGATTTATTCTTCTTGTTCCACTCTATTTTCCTTTTGTGATTCCCACCCCCACACACCGTGGGGGACACCCCGCTTCCCTTTCATTCCTTTACTTACCTCTCTTGGAACTTTCCCCTCAAAGACATCATCTGGGGCTGTGGGCAACTGGACAGTTAACTTGAATGTTCCTTTTCCTGGCCAGCCTAACTCGTGGTTCTCTCTCTCCAGAACTTTTGGCCGAACTAAAAGTAAAGCAAAAAAAAAAAAAAAATTTCACAGTCAAGCAATCTTTATTCACAAAATTATTCCATGATTTCCATAGGCTTCATCATCATCAATCAATGGCTTGGTCAGTTTCCAAAGAGAGGCCTTAGTAGTGAAAAGAGGAAAAGTTGAGCAAGCAGACATGGATTTGAATTCCATCCTCAAATTTACTTTTTTAACCTTGAGCATGCTCCTTAATAAGCCTTACTTACAAAGCCTTATCTACTAATAAGTAAGTAACGAATACTCTCTTGTATGGGTGCTACTAAGTGTGGAGTAAGTTGAAGAAACATCATAAAGAACTTAGTACAGTACCTGATGCTCAGTAGGCACCCAGAAAGGTGGCAATATTTATTCTACACTGAAGGGAAATAATGAAAGCATCCCTATTGTGAGCCAGTGAGGATGGGTGCTGGGGAATGGCATGATGAAGTGCGTGTTTTAGGAAGGTAACTCAGGAGACCACTAGCAGAATGGCCACGAGCCTAGCTAAAAAGCTGTTTCAATCAATTCTTTAACCTGTGATGATAAGAGCCTCACATCCAACAGTAAAAGGAGTAGAAAAGAAGGAATGGAAGAGATTTTACAAAAAAACAAATATATATATCAGGCAGCTGGGCTGTACTGAAAAAAAGTGAACAGTGGACATAAGAGTCCAAAGACCCGGATTCAAACTCAAATTCTGCCACGAACTAGATGAGTGATGTTGAGAAAATATCTTAACTTACTCCGCTTGTTCACGCAGCGAGCTCCCATCTGAAGAGCCCTCCGCAATAGCTTGCCTATTAGAAACTGAATTCACCCTCTGGAGTCAGTCTAGATGGAACTCCCCCTGGAAACCTTCTCTTCCCTTGAAATTGTGTTCCCATAAACCTTTGGAGTTCGAGAAGAAGACAAAAATCGCAAAGGAATTGCAACTCTGCCAGTAACACACTACCCAGCCTTGTACAAATGGGGTGGGTGAACCCGCTCCCAGGCAGCTCCTTTCTGTTCTAACATGCTAAATGTTTATTTAACACTTACGCGGTTCTGCCACCACCTCCAGGCAGCACCGGGAGCGCCTAGAAGCCCGCCCAGGGGGAACCGCAGCGCCCCCCGCGCCCTCTTCGTCCATTCTGCGGGCCCCCACGCCCTCCCCCACCGCTGCTGCTGGAGCCGCACGGATTCTCCCGCTGCGAGCCCCAGCCCCAAGCATCCCCTGCAAGCAGAGCCCCTTGTCCCCTCGGACCCCACCCCCTGCGCCCCTCACCGTCCTCCGGGGAGAAGAGCACCAGGAAGCGGGGCGGGCTGCCCGGCTGCTGGCGGACCTCACACTCCCCGCCTCCCGATCTCTTCGGGCTCTGGAAGTACATCTGCAACTTGGTGACCAAGGTCTTCGGGGGGTCGGGACCCCAGGACCCTTCGACCAGCAGCGGGAAGGGGCCCGGCGCAGCCATCCTCGGCTCCGCTCGTTCGGCGCCGACTGCCGCTCTCTCGCCAACTGACTGTGCCCCTTTCGCTTTCGATTCCCAGAAAACTCCTCCCCGCCCTGGGTTTCCGTCTTCGGCTGTAAACAGCTCCCCCAAGATTGACTAGTCACCCCCCAATTCTTCACCTTCACCTGTGGCCCACAGCAAAAGCTGCCCATCGCCACCCGGGCGTCTGGCCGCCCTTCCCTTTTGTATTCGCGTCCCTAAGCTCAGGGCACTGGGTGCCGCTCACCCAGGCCACAGCTGAAATCAGCACCTTTGGGTCCCGAGTCCCTGTGCTGACACAAAGACGGCTTCATTTTTGCCGCAGGACATTTTACAAGAAAATAAAATGGCTGGACAAACTGTGACTCTTTAGAAATGTTTGCGGCCCATTTGGGGACTTTCAGCAGTCATTTAGTTGTCAGCATTTTACCTTGTTTTCCTTAATTTGCATCTGTTCCCTGATCTGTTAATATTTATATGTCTAGAAATGAGGGGTAACAGTGCATTCACAGTGTTTTATGGAATATTTACGAGGCGCCATGCCCTCAGGATGGATTCAGCAGACAGGGTTCCTGCCCTCACTGAGCTCAGGAAGCTGTGGGGACACAGGAGTTATGACAGTGGAGTAATTGCTCTTGGAAGGAATATACAGGTGTTCCTGGGAGGGGCTCCTAGCCCAGGTGTGGGGGCTCAGGGAGGGTTTATGGGGTGACATGTAACCTGAGGCTAAGGATGATGGGGGATGACCTTGGAGGGTTGAGAAGGGGGTGGTTCCATGATGTGATTTACTTCTACGGGATCACTCTGGCTGCTGTGTGCAGTAGAGCTGAGTCAGGGAGGCCAGCCAAGTGGCTACTGCAGTGTCCCAGGTGACAGATGAGGGTGGGTGAGACCAGGGTGCAGGCAGAGGAGGACCGAGAAAGGGTGGGATTCCAAATTGATATTGAAGGCTCAGCTGCAGGACTTGCTGAAGGATGTGGACAGTGAGAGAGGATGCTCAAGGATGACCCCATGGCCGTTCATGGTTGGCCTGAGCAACTGGTTAGATAATAGTGTCATCCACCAGATGGGAGCACAAGGAAGGGCCAGAAATGTGGGAGAGAGGCGGGGAATGTGTGGCCCGTAAAGAAAAGTGTTTCAAGTGAGAAGGAGGGATTCTCATTCCAATACTACCAGTATATCAGGTGAGAGAAGTGTCTCCTGGACTGCTGGAGACCTGCAAGGCACTGTCTCCTGGTGGGGGTGGGGTGGGGGGAGATGGCAGTGGATGGAGGAGTGAAAGAAAGGGAAGGAAGGGAGCAGCAAGCAGAGTCAGCTCTTTCTAGAAGTGTGACGCTGAAGGGGAAGGAGTTAGGCAGCAGCTTATGGGGTTATAGGATCAGGGAGTTGTCGCTATTTTTGTTTTCTGGCTCTTTAAATATTGTTAAGATGGAAGAGTCTTTGGCACATTTAAATATTGGTAGAAAGAAGTGAAGGGAAGGTTGAAGATACAGGTTGTGGGGGAAGGTGGGAGAGGATCCTAGAGGACGAGCCTCAGGAAGGGGACCCCTTTCCCTCTGCACCAGGAACAAGGCAGAGATGGAGTACAGAGGTAGGCAATTCTGAGTGACTGCTGATGGGAAGGTACGGCAGTTCTCCCCTGACGGATTCTGTTTTCTCTCTGAAGGAAGGGGTGAGGTCTCTTAAACTCTTGCCAAAATTAGAGCTGCTTCTCCCTGCAGGGCTGGACCTTAACATATTGTCTCTTAATCACAGTGAAACTAAACTTCAGGATGAAGAGAACCAAAGACCTGCCAAAGCGAGTTGACTGGGCTTTTGTTCCTGACCCATAATACCTGATGCTAAACAGTATTCAGATATTTTCTCCTGCCTACAGCTTTCTACCTGCAGGTAGCGCTCATCATCCAGTCCAAACCACCCTGGGCCCCAGCAGGAGAAAGTGGGGAGAACGTGGAAAGGCTGTCATGGCTGTCAGCCCCTCAGGGCATTCCCCCAAACCACACCTAAAATCAACACCCTCCTCTCCCCCAGAATTTGGGGGTCCAGAACTGGGCAAAGTTGCTCTTTTTCCTCACATCATCCTTTTACAAAAAATAAAATCAGAGTGAAACTAAAGCATTGTTTAGAGTAGAAGTTTTAGCTGGCCATTTCTGGATTTCTTTCAAGGATTTGTTTAATTATCAGCAATGTGCCTTGCCACTTGAGGTCTGCTCTGCATTCCTGGGTGGACTGGGAAGGAGCTATCAGAAGGTCAGGATGGCAGGTCTTGAAGCCAAGGGAAGAAAGTTCAAGAAAGAGCAAATTGTTAAACCTCATTAGGCCCTGAAGTCCCTGGTCTTCTCTCCTAAGTTGTTTTGACCCTATTCACTTGTTGAACCCCATCCCCCCTTCCACACTGTGCTTATCCCCCCTCACTTCTCTATCACCAGTGAGTGTCTCCCTCCTGAAAGTCATTTCCTTCCTAGGAAGAAGTGTCCTCTCAGGGGCTGGGGGAGAGTGGCCCTCCAGCATAGAAGTGGCCATGTTCACATGGCTGTGCCTTGGTTCTCCTTCCGCCTCACAGCCATGGCTGATCTTAATATCACAACCCACATTTGCATTTTTGGGCTGAACTTCCCTTTCTCTATTTCATCTGAATTTCTCCTTTCAGCTTCTCTACAAACGTCCAATAACCTAGCATCAGGCTCCTTTCAGCTTCTCTACAAATTAGCATCAGGCTCCCCATTTCTCCCACTGAAGTGTATGTTGGGGAAAGGGTGGCTCCCCACCTGTCCTGAGGCAGCGAGTTGTGAGCACCTCATGCCCACCTCTCTCTCTCACTTGGCTCCTGAAACTCCTGACCGGGTCCTTCTAAATAGGATGTGACGTCAGAAGAAGTGTCACCTTCTCTGTTACCACTCTGAGTTCAGTCCTCAGAGGGAGTCGCCTGATGGACACACCCCAGTTTCTGACCTCACTCCCGGTGCTCAGGTCCCTTTGAGTAGCTTCATCTTCAGTCCTCCACAGAGAAAGTCTCCAGTACCCCTCACTCTGCCAGTACAGTAATCGCTAATGATACGTTTTCCCAAATGGGGGTCATTTAGGTTCGCTAATACTACAGTGGGGTGGGAAGTGGAGGGAGGTTCTGCAGAAGAGTCCAGAGTAGACTTGGTCTTTCCAAGTTCGTGTGAAATAAAGAATAAAGCAGAGTAAAGATCCTTCCTGGCCATCCAGTAGGTAACCATTGAATCAGACACACATGCGTATGTCTCAAGCCCAGCAGAACTCTCAGAGAGAGTTTAAAAAGAAAAACAGGGCCGGCCCGGTGGCGCAAGCAGTTAAGTGCACATGCTCCACTGCGGCGGCCCGGGGTTCACCGGTTCGGAACCCCGGGCGCACCGACGCACCGCTTGGCAAGCCATGCTGTGGCGGCGTCCCATATAAAGTGGAGGAAGATGGGCACAGATGTCAGCCCAGGGCCAGTCTTCCTCAGCAAAAAAAGAGGTGGATTGGCAGATGTTAGCACAGGGCTGATCTCCTCACAAAAAAAGAAAAACATACAATGTTTTACTCTGACACCATACCATGCGTTATCTCTGCCAGTGATGTGCTGTTAAATATTGAACAACTAGCTCTCTAGGACAAAAAAAAGTTTGCATACACGTCTTTGTTTATTACAAATTTTGGGTATATAAATGTTGTATAGCACAAACTTTACAAATAATAATAAAACACAATACTCTTTATTGTAAATTTCAAATAGCCAATTGATCCTCACAGAATGTTTCAAAGATTTTTGCCCAACTCTTATGTTTGTAGCCAACCTATGGTTGCAATTAATGAATGAGTGTAGTTCTGACGCAAATGTTGGTTGATACTTTTGTTTACATTAACAAGTGAGATGAAAATGAAACAATGAGGACAGAACTTCTCTTATTTGTCAGTGACCTGAGCTCCTTTGCTGAATTGGATAATAGCTTTCAAATACTGGAAGAATATTTCCTCAATCATTTGTGCTCTTTACAACGTAATGGCTGCAGACATGACACACTTAAATATAAACTGCCTTATTAACATATTCTCTGTCACTTTCTTAAGTCTCGACAATCAACAAAACAATAAATCAAGCCTTGATTCGTAGTGTTTGCCAGTTTCATGGTGTAAATTTTCCCACTATGGCTGATTTTATATTCCCAGTGTGATATCACTGAGTGCAGAGCTGGGAAGAGATGAATAGTAGCACACCATTGTATACCACTTCTACCACACAGATGCAATAGACAGAACTCAAGAGTACAGATAATAGTAAAATGTGGTAAAATAATTAGGAAGTGATGACTTTTCAGTATTTATTATCTTTTAAAAATATAATCTATTTGCTTATAATTTTATGCAATGTAATCTAAATAATGGTGGTTAATAACTGGCTCACAAAATTTCTGAAAATTTAACAATCAGCTCTGGTGAGCCGGCTCCAGCACAAAACTGTGCTCTTCTCCCAACAGAGGTAGTATTATCAGACAGAGCAGTCAGTACACTCTCCCCTGCACAGAACTCCCTCCCTTACACACACATCTTAGTACAATCATTGTACTAAGATTCTCAAATTTAAATAGGTTTTAAAGCTGATTGCTTCCCTTCATTCCTACAGCCAACTGTCACCAAGACAAACATTGATTAATCTAGTCATTACCTTTGAGAAATCTGCCCTGAAAGAAATAAAAGCAGTAATGAAAATCATAAAACAAGGACAAATCTAGTAAAAAAAAAAGTATAATAATTGATACAACAAACATAAAAAAATAATATTAACTCCATTTTTACTATGAGGAAACTGAGGCACAAAAAGTTTAAGTATCTTGCCCTAAGGTCACACAGCTGGTGAACGTCAAGCTAGGATACAAACCCAGGATCTCTTGCTCCAGAGCTCAACATATGCTCTGCCCACAGCCCTTCTTCAGGGTAAAAACCCATCCCCAGCTGCTGGCATATCAGCTGTTGACAGCTCACAGCAGTGTCCCTCACTGTCCTTGCCTTTGCCTCCTCTCTCCCACCGAGGTTTCTTCATGGCAGAGAATATTTCTGTCTCCTACATTTGAGTCCAGTTCTATCTCCAGGCCAGGTTAACTATATCGTATCTATGTGGCCCAAATAACAAAGCTGTGGTAGTGAGGGTGGGGAAATGGGCTGTCTAACATGTGATGGGTGATTTGTTAATTCCTCCTTGTAATTTTGCCACTTTTTGTTTATCTTCTTTTGCTTAAGTTAAAACTGTATAGGGCCGGCCCCGTGGCTTAGTGGTTAAGTGCAAGGGCTCCGCTACTGGCAGCCCGGGTTCGGATCCCGGGCACATACTGATGCACCGCTTGTCCGGCCATGCTGAGGCCACATCCCACATACAGCAACTAGAAGGATGTGCAACTATGTCATACAACTATCTACTGGAGCTTTGGGGAAACAAAAGGAGGAGGACTGGCAATAGATGTTAGCTCAGAGCTGGTCTTCCTCAGCAAAAAGAGGATTAGCATGGATGTTAGCTCAGGGCTGATCTTCCTCACAAAAAAGAAAAAAAGCTGTATAGGTTCAAGATTTTTATATCATCCTATTGAATTGTTCCTTTTTGTCATTAGTGAGTGCTGTTCTTTCTTCTTTATTAATTCTTGTTTTCTTAAAGTCCATTCTGTCTTATATTGATATTGCTGTGACCACTTTAATTTGGTTAGTCCTTGCTTAGTGGGACAGACACTTCGAATAGGTTGGTTACTTAATGGCAGTCTCTCCTTCCTTGTTAGGAGAACTTCAATTTTGTTTAGATATTTGTCAGCAAAGAGCTGAGGTAATGTAGATGCCCTTTCAGATGCACACTTGGCTCATGGTTGGGCTAAGCCAGTTTTAGTCATCCCATTCCCTTCTAGTGGGATTGGTTTCGAAACAGGCACGTCACCCATGTGCGGAGATAGGCAAAGAGATTTAAAGAGAAGTCTGCTATCTGTCCTAGAAAACACTGTCTTCCTCCATCAATGGAGACATTTAAGAAGAAATCCTTTTTCCCTCCTTTTTTGGGATGTTATCGGGGGGAGGTGATGATGGGAGATGCTGCAGCCATTTGTAACCATGAAGGCCAATATCTCAGAAACATTGATAGTGGCAAATTGGAGAGATAGAAAGAGCCTGGGTCCTTGATGTCATCGTTGATCTGCAGAAGCAGCCCTACAACCACCTTCCTCCAGATTTCTTATTAAGCGAGTCAGTAAATGTTCTTGTTGTTTAAGCCTCTTTTAGGTAGGTATTCAGTTGCCTACAGCTGAAAGCATCCTATCTGATATACCTGAATAACTTTTTCATCCCTTTTCTGTAAAATTTTCTATGTCGTTAGTCTAGTTATGTCTCTTGTGAACAGAATATGGCTGGATTGTTTTTAATCCAATTTCTTTTAATGAGTAAATATAAATTTATAGATATTATAAATGACTAACATAGTCAGACTTATTCCCACCATTTTATTTTTAATTTTTAAATTAACTATGTTTTTCCTTGTTTATTTTTCTTCCTTTCTTGTCTTATATTAGATTGATAGTTTTTCTTTATTCCTTCTTTCCCTCACCATTTGGTTTGAATTTACAAATTCTGTCTATTCTTTTGCACATCTCAGACTTAACGAAGTCTAAAGTTAATCATTTCGTCTTCTTAAACAGCATGAAGATCTGAGAAAAATTTTTCCCTATCTTCCTATCCTTTTGCTATTGTTAACTGTTTCTTAAAAGTTTAAATTGGTCTTTTAAAAACTAGTCAATATTTATTTAGATTTATCAACATATTTAACAATTTCTTTGTTTTAGAAGTCCTCTCCTAAAGTAAATACTCACCCTTTGCAGTGTTCTTTGCAAGAGTTCATGAATGGTGAACTTTCTCATTCTGTTTGTCTGAAAATGTCTTTAATCTTAAAGATAATTTTTATTTTGAAATAATTTTTACTTTACAGAAAAGTTGCAAGAATAGTACAAAGAACATTCTTTCCTGAACAATTTGAAAGTAAGTAGTTGACATGGTTGTTATTTCATTTCCCATAATGTATAATTGTATTAATTTATTATAATTGTTTTATATTTAATTTTATTAGAAAAGCAAACCATAATATGAAAATGATATGTCTTAGTTGAGTGCCCTGGAAGTGAACTCTGAGACAGAGTGTTGAGTGCAGAAAGTTTATGAAGGAGCACCCTAACGAGATGTGTCTGTAAAGAATTGAGGAGGACAGGTCTGGGCACGGGGAGAAACTGACTTACAAGATAGTTGCAAGTAAAGTCTCAAACGATCCTGTGAGGAACCCTGGATCTAAGATAGCTATCAGACCTCCCATATGTTCTTCTGAGGACTCATTCATCTTTCCTAAAAATCACTTACTCTCCCCTAAGAGACCTACATCCACCCTCCCCTTTCCCTATTAAGATGGTATTTAGGTCTGAATTCTAAGCCACCTCGAGTAGTTATTCATTCTCCTTGGGCACCTCCCACGTATACATGAGGTGTACATGTTAATAAACTTGTTTGTTTTTCCCTTATTAATCTATCTTTTATTACAGGGGTTTCAGCCAAGAACTCAGAAGGCAAAGGGAAAATCATTTTTCCTTCCCTACAGAACATCCCCCTGGAATGACTCTGAGCATCATTTACCTCTGACCTTTTTTTCTTTCTGTGAAAATATAGCTTCAATAAGGTTTACATGACTAAATGGAAGCACCATCATCTTTCCATCTGTCAGTTAAGAAGGCAGCAAATAATAGTATTTTCACAAGCCAGTTCAATATCCTGCAAAGAAAATCCTGCTCTCATTAATGCAATATTAAGTTTTTTAAAAATCTGATTTTGACAACTTCACAGAATAGTTTACTACAAGTCTATTGATCTTAACCCATCAAGAAACATTCCCTGTATCTGTCCTTCCCCCTCCTGTATCTGTTCGTGGTTCTTTTATAGTTATAATGAGTGCGTACACACAGTTTGGTATCCTTCCTTTTGTGTAACATAATTTAACTAAATGTTTTCTATTTCCTATATCATCTTTATATTTATCATGTTTAGTGTATCACTAGAGTGTATCATTTTGATATATCACAGTTAGCTTCTACATTTCTGTATTGTTGGAATCTTAGCTTTCTTCCAGTGTTTTATTATCATAAAATAAACATTGTGTATGCATACTTTTGTTTTTTATTAAATGTTATTTCCTCAGGATAATTCTATTACTTGGTCAGGGGTTGGGCATATTTATGATTCTTTCAATAAAGTACCACTTTGCCCTTGAGGAAGAATGGACCCTTTTACATTACTGTCATTAATGCACGATCATATCTGCTTTCCTGAAGCCTTGCAGGCTTTGGGTTTCATCACTTTTTAAAAGTTTTTCTAATTCTATTTTCAAGTCCAAAACGAAACTTCACAGTATGTTTAATTTGCAGTTATTTTACCAACAAGATTGACTGAATATTTTAAAAATCATGATTTAAAATCATATTTCTTCTTGTACGAACTGTCTTTTAATCATCTGTGTCATGGACAGTTGGTACTTTTACGCATTTATGTGAGCTCTTTATACTTTTTAGTTATCGAACTTTTGTGTTCACGTGCAAACATTTTCTCCATTCTGAGTTTTTAAATCTCAGCTTTATTGGTATTCGTTCCATCAAAGCTAAAACTATCTAAGTAATGAAGCTGTCCATCTTTTTTCGTTTCTACTCCATCAACAGTCAAAGAGTGATTTCCCCTAGTGCTAGTCTGTTCACATAGGTGAAAGTATTTGTTTTGATTTTTAAGTATTTAACTTTCAATCCACCCAGAAGTTTTTGGAGAGTATGGTGGAAAGTGTGAGTCTTTATTTTAATATTCTCATTATTGATAGTCTTGTATACCATGGGTCTCAAATTGGTTACCAATAGATTTCAATGTCTGCTAGGACAAATGCTTCTTATGACCCCTTTTGAATCTGGAATACTCTTTGATGTTCTTGTCCATTTATTTTCCCATATAAAATTAAAATGACATTAATTTTATGAAGCATCTTATTTCTGATCCGTGGCTGGTCATCTGAATACAATAATGTACCGTGCTGAGTTGAGGCTGAGTTGCAGCCCAGGTAAGGCTCAGTATACCTCGATTTTACTCTCATCTCTTCAGGATTTTCAGCAGAAATCCCCCCGGTAAATCTGGAATTCTAATCTTTGTCTCACAAGATTTCAGAAGGCTCTGTTCTGCTTTCATAGGCTTCTGCTTCTATTTTTAGACTCCAGCCTCAAGCGTTCCCAGAGTTTAATAGATATTCTGAAGGGATATCCCAAATCTCCTCCAAGAACTCTGCTGATCTGAGTCCCACCAGTGGTCTTCCATGGTGCAAGGCCTGGGATTATCAGCACAGAATCGGTAAATGACCCCTGGGTAAAGTGGCTGCAGAAGTCAGCTCTCCCTCTCCAAGTTTCTCCCTCTTTGGAGTCTGAGCCTCTCCAGTTCTCGTTGACTCAGCAGCTCTCCTCCGCCTTAAGGTACAGATGTGCTTCTCTTAATGTAGGGAATACTTTCTGTGAAATGAGTAGTTAATTGATTTCGTTGTTGTGCGAACGTCATAGAGGGTACTCACACAAACTCAGATGGTATAGCCTACTACACACCTGGCTATATGGTGTAGCCTATGGCTCCTAGGCTACAAACCCATACAGCATATTAGTGTGCTGAATACTGTAGGCAATTGTGACACAATGGTAAGTATTTATGAATCTAAACACAGAGAAGGTGTAGTAAGAATATGGTATAGAAGATAAGAAATGGTGCACCCGTACAGGGCACTTCCCATAATTGGAGCTGGCAGAACTGGAAGTGGGTCTGGGTGAGTCAGTGAGTGAGTGGTGAGTGCATGTGAAGGCCTAGGACACTACTTTACACTACTGTAGACTTTATAAACACTGTACACTTAGACTACATTGTATTTACACTAAATTTATAAAAAAATTTCTTTCTTCGATAAATTAACCTTAGTTTACTGTAAATTTTTTACTTTTTATTTTTTAACTTTTTGCCTCTTTTCTAGTAACACTTAGCTTACAACACAAACACATTGTACAGCTGTACAAAAACCTTTTCTTTCTTTATATCCTTATTCTATAAGCTTTTTTTCTATTAAAATTTTTTTTTTGGCTTTTTAAACTTTTTGTTAAAAACTAAAACAGAAACACACACATTAGCCCAGAACTAATCTGAGGATCGGGATCATCAATATCAGTGTCTCCCCCCGCCACCTCTCATCCCACTGGAAGGTCTTCAGGGATAATAACACACATGGAGCTGTCATCTCCTATGATAACAGTGCCTTCTTCAGGAATAGCCCCTGAAGGACCTGCCTGAGGCTCTTCTTCAGGAGGTCTCACTCTTTTCAGAAATATATCCATGGTGGTTTGCCTGGTTTGTTTCTTTTTTTCATCATAGATTTGCCTGTAAGCAGATAATGCACCATGAACATTCCTGTCTATTAATAAAAACATTTCGGTGTTGGGGTCCATGTTTCAGACTTTTTAATGAGCTTGTCAAGGTCTGCCTAAGCTTCTGCTAAACCCTTCATTGTGAATTTTCTTGGAGGTTCTTCTTCTTCTCCTGCAGTTTCCTTTTCTCTTGCCTCTTCTTTAGCTATGCATTTCTGTTCCAGTCCAACAGCTCCTCATTAGTCAGTTCCTCAGGAACCACCACTAGGAGCTCCTCAATGTCATCCTCATCCACACCCAGTTAAAGTTGTTTGCCATCTCAACAACTTGTTGATTTTTGCAACCTCCTCATCCTTACAAATCCTTTGAAGTCGTTTGTGAACCTCCTGAGTGTCTTCTTCCAGATGCCATTCAGACACTCTTTGGTGACATCACCTCAAGACCAAGCAAGGTTTTGATGCAGTCAGAGATGTTATAATCGTTCCAGAATTGCATTAGTGACTTGAACTCCTTATGGATGAAAATCCTTTCAGGCATCTGTTTCCAGAATAGGGAGGATTCATCTGTATTGAATATTTGCTCTGGCAAGTAATTTTCCTCCATGGTCAGCTTATCTAGAGTTTCCAAACATTCTTCAGCTGCCTTCACATGAGTACTCATAGACTCACCACTCCCTTTCACATTATGCAATGAATAATGACCCTTGAATTGTTTAAACCACCCAGAGCTAGCAGTAAGTTCAGCATCATAGTCAGGTCCAGTCTTTTCTTTCGACATCGCAAACAAACCTTTTGCTTTGGCCATGATCATCATGGTGCTGGAGGGATATGCTTCTGTGTCTGGTCTTCAATCCAGGTCACTAGAAGTTTTTCCATGTCTGATATAGGCCTTTCTTGAGTTTTTGTTAGTCTCATTGCCTTCAATGAAGCAGATTCTTTAACAACTTTCATCACTTTGCTCTTGTTCTTCAGGATTGTAGGTATGGTGAAACGGGACATGCCTGACCGGTGAGCAATAACCACCACTGATTTTCCACCTACATGGTCCCTAATCACTTTTAATTTTGTTTCCAGGTCAATAACTCAAGGTAGTCTCTTACTGGCAACATTAACAGTGGATTTTGTATGCACAGGGGCCACGATGAACAAAACAACATGAGATTAAATGAAGCACAGGAGAAAATGATGAAATGTGGTACACGAGATGTATGTGGCTGCTGCTGATGTAACATGGCATACTGTTTCACAGTACAGTTTCTTTTTTCTTATAAGTAGAAAGACTAAAATAACAATTAAAAGTATAGTATAGGGGGCTGGCCCAGTGTTGTAGTGCTTAAGTTCGTGTGTTCTGCTTTGGTGGCCCAGGGTTTGCCGGTTTGGATCCTAGGCGCGGACCCACTCACCACACATCAAGCTATGCTGAGGTGGTATCCCACATAGAAGAGCTACACTTCTACAAGTATGATATACAACTATGTACTGGGGCTTTGAGGAGAAAAAGAAAAAGAAGAATATTGGCAACAGATGTTAGAGCAGGATCAATCATCCTCAAAAATGAAAAATAAAATAGTTAAAAAAATAAAAGAATAAAAAATAAAAATAAAAATATAGTATAGTAAATATATAAACCAGTAACATAGTCATTTATTATCATTATCAAATATTATATATTGTACATAATTGTATGTGCTGTACTTTTATATGACTGGCAGCACAGTAGGTTTGTTTACACCAGCATCACCACAAACACGGAGTAATGGGTTGTGCTACCATGTTAGGATGCTATAACGTCACTAGGGGGTAGGAATTTTTCAGGTCCATTGTAATCTTATGGCACCACCTCGTATATATGGTCCATTGTTGACAGAAACATTGTTATGTGGATCATATCTATAGATGATTTCTCTATTTTGTTTCAATTTTCTGGTTGTTTTAGGTGTGAGCACTGGTCTGTCACTAGCTAATCCATCTCACTTGGAAACAGAGGTTCATTTTACCTTAAATATTTTCATTTTACCTTATACTTCAAAGCCAAAAAATCTTTTCTTTTATTAAGATACAATTGACATATAACATTGTATAAGTTTAAGACGTACAATGTATTGGTTTGATACATTTGTATATCGCAGTATGATTACTACAATAGATTAGCTAACACCTTGAAAGTCTTACTTCTGTTTGGCATATTCCCATAGAAGAGAAAAAATCTTTTGGTCTCCCCATCATAGCTTCTCCATCGGGGGTCCTGTAAAGGGGACAGACAAAAGACAGATTAACAAGAGAAAACAAACAGAAGTTTATTAACTGGTGCATCATGCATGTACAGATGGGAGTACCCAGAGATGAGTAACTCAAAGATTTGATTAGAACTTGAGTTTATATAGCATCTAAGCAAAGGAACAATAAATTTTGGGAGAAGTGACAAGACAAAGGAAAAGGACCTTGAGTTTCTACGGGCAGCAAATTGTGGGAAGGCAAGTACATGGGAAACTAATGGTAGCTAAAGATTAGTTTGTTGTGTAGATTCCTCTGGTACCACCTTCAGGCTGCTAAGAGTCTAGAGTTGTCTCCAGTGATTCTTTTGTTCTTCCTGGTAGAGAGGGGAGGCAGGACACCTTTGTAAATTTATGTCCTGCTTTTAGGCAAATAAGGGGAGAGCAGAGAGCTTGTCTTGCATTTGCTGCTTCTTAATTGTCTTCAGCTCAAAATAATTCTTATGTCAAAAAGGCATATTTCTGGGTGACATATCCTGGTTTCCTTCATTCCCCAGGAAAGCCTTCCCTGACTTCTCAGACTCAGTTAAATCTTCAGTGAAGTACACCTTATAGTACCATCTATTTCTCCTTTAATACTTATTCAATTTTGGTTAATTAATTCTGTCATTATTTCTTTAACATCTCTCTCCCCTTCTAGAGTATGTGGTACTTGGGGGCAGGAACTTTATTTGTCTTGTTTATTGCTATATCTCCAGTGCCTAATGTAATGTCAGAAATATAGTCAATAATTGTTGAACGAATCAATGAATATTATTTGTTGAATTAATGAATGATATTCACATCATTTAAAAATATAGTTATGGGGGCCGGCCCCATGGCATAGTGGTTAAGTTGAGAGCGTTCTGCTTCAGCAACCGAGGTTCACGGGTTCGGATCCTTGGTGCGGACCTATAACACTCATCAGCCACACTGTGGCGGCAACCCATATATATAAAGTAGAGGAATATTGGCACAGATGTTAGCTCTTAGATCTTCCTCAGCAAAAAAAATAAATAAATAAATAAATAAAACCATGATAGAGAGAGAGAGAGAGTTATGTTTCTTTCAATTTCTTCACGCATTTTTGAATTGTTTCTTCCATTTTATTTCCTTACATTTTTTGTTTGTTTTTGTAAATTTAAACTGTTTTTGATATATCATTTGCCTTACATATTTAGTGATCATTAAAGATCTAGTTTACTGCATTTTGACTTAAAAATATACTTGTATTTGATTGAATGGCTGTGACTTCCCAGGGATGCCATAGCTTGTGAAGATTCTGTAGATGCTAGAGGAAACATGGGTCTTGCTAATTGCTGAGGAAAGGGCCACAGTCTGGGGAAGGAGGGAAGGCTCAAAGTTGGGAGGAGTAGTAACTTCTACTTAACTTAACTTTTAACTTAAAGGGCCCTGGGGAGAGAGGAGAATGAGGAACATAAGGAAAGGAGGACGGTTCTGTACTTTACACGCTTCCGCTGCTGAAGGTCTGGGTGAGGAGACTGTACGTATTGCCCCTAGGGATGAATTACATTAGAGGCATGTGGTCTTCTCATTCCCCCAACAGTGTGGCTTCTTCCCTGGAGAACCAGGAGTAAAGAGCATATGGAACATTCTTTCAGGGTGGTGTGCATATGTTCACACCACAGAGGGAGGAGAATAAACCAAAGTAGCTCTCTCACCTCCACCTCCCCAGTCAGTGACAGGAGCCTCAGCCACCTTCAATGTGGACAGAGCCCACTCCTCGGGATGATTCTGCCACAGTTTGGGTAGAGTCAACTTACCCGAAGAGCCTCTACCCTTCCTTAGAGGGGAACTAGAAATTCTCCAAGGGCAAAGATAAGGGTTGTATCCAAGTTGAGACTTTCTCTTCTTTTATTTGGGAGTCAGTTTACTTATAGTTTTTAAATTTATGATATCTACCATCTCTCCTCCTACTTTTAATTTGTGTTTTTAATTATACCTTACCTATAGCATACACTTGCAGACTCTGACTTGCTCTTCAAAGTGGTTACTCTAGAGCCAGCCCTGATGGTCAAGTGGTTAAAGTTTGGCGCTCACCACTTCAGTGGCCTAGGTTCACTTCTGGTCACGGAACCACACCACCTGCCTGTTGGTTGCCATGCTGTGGCTGTGGCTCACATAGAAGAACTAGAACCACTTACAACTAGGATATACAACCATGTACCGGGGCTTTGGAGAGGGAAAAACAAAAAGGAGGAAGATTGGTAACAGATGTTAGCTCAGGGCAAATCTTTCCCTGGGGGAAAAAAAGTGGTCCTCTAATTTACACTTCCACATCCTCAATACTTAATATTGGCAGACATTAAATTTTCCCAAGCTGATAGATGTGAAATAACACATCAGTATTGTTTTTATGATGTTGAGCATTTAAAACCTGTATGTATTGGCCATTCCAATTTCCTCTTCTGTGAACTGTCTTTTCATGCTATTGTCCACATTTTTGTGGCAATTCTTGCTTTTTCTATTGATTTGTGGAAGTTCTTTATATTTTCTAGATACTAGACCTGGTTATAATCTCTTCTTCCAAGGTCTTTTTTATTTTTACCTTATTTATTCCTTTTTTATTATAATGCAAAAGTTTTAAAGTTTAAGGGATACTATCTGTTTTTTTTAAAATAGGTAATATATTTGTGAGATTCAAAATTCAAAAAGTATGAAAGTATGCAGTGAAAAGTCTTCCTCCTACGCCATCTAGCATCTAGTTTCTCTGCTTGCAGGGAAAACAATTGAAAAATGCTGTGATGCTGCCATGAGTAACCTTGTACACACACCATTCTTCTCTTTTATCTGTGTGACATATTCCTAGAACTGGGATTTCTGTGTCAAGGATATGTGCACTTGTAATTTTGATAGTTATTGCTTCTTGTGTGTCCTTCCAGATTTATTCTATGCATATCCAAACATGCATGTAAATGTTTGTTTTTTGGAAGAATTTCTCTTATTTGGACAGACTTGTGTTTTCTTCTGCATTGCAATCTACAGTGACCAGAAGCCTCCTGCCAAGACTGATAGCTAGAAATGTCTTTCTATTGGAATTTTGAAAGCATTTGCTGCATTGTCTTTAAGCTTCCATGGTTGGTGATGAGAAATCTGAAACCATTCTGATTCTTGACCCTTTGTATGTGACCTGTTTTATTTTTTTCCCTCTAGAAGTTTTTCTTTAGTGTCTCGGAAATTTCCCAGTGGCATGCTTTGGTATTGATCCATTTTTTTCCTATTGTACTGAGCACCAATTACAGACTTTCAGTCTGGAAACACATGTCCTTTAGTTTGGGGATGTTGTCTTGAATGATATCATTGATGATTTCTTCTCTGATTTCTGACCTCTCTTTCTGGAATTACTCTTAGCCAATGTTGGGCCCTTTGGACTGGTCTTCTAATTTTATCTTTTTTCCCATTTTCCAGTTTTGTTTGTTTTTACTCTACTTTCTGAGAGTTCCTCAGCTTTATCTTCTTTTTTCATTCCTGCTATTATACTCATTTATTCAATACCTCTCATTTGTTGCATAAATGTTCCATTTTTTAGCATTCTCTTTCTGATGATTCTTTTTTGTTTACTTATGTTTGAGCTTTATACTCTGATTTAGTCTTTCCCTGAATGTCTAATAAACCTTGGTTGTCTGTTCTCAGGAGTCTAAAAAGCTATTGGAGGCTCTGAGCTAGTGAATGACCTTACCAACTCTGAGTTTCACTGTATGTGATTTGGTGTCTGTGTATTGGGGAACCTCTGATGTCAGTATCCTTGGGTAAAATTTCCTTTTGACCGGGACAGGTTCCTCAGGGTAGAAATTTCCACTCTCTTGTCTGGAGAGTAAAAGTATGGCTGCTGCTGTTTTGGGAGCCTAATGGGGGAAGGGTGTCATCTCAAGATTTAGCATTCAGTGTGCATTTGGCCACTGACTCCCCCATTTTTTCTAAAGAACCCATGACCTCACCTGTGCCTGGAGTCCTCCTCAGAGACCCTCTATTTTACCTTTTGCAGAAAATAGCCTCCAGATCTCCCCTGGGTTAGGTGAGAGGCAGTCATCCTGGGCAAGGAGAGTGAGGGTGGTATCCAGGGATTTGACTGTTTCTGAAACGGCTTTCACCCTGTCCTCATTTTAGCACCTGCCCTCCTTCGCTGCTTCTCTCTTAGCTCCAGAGGCGCTCGTGTTGTCAGTTCCTGAGCCTCTAAGGGTAAAGCAGGTTGGTTCTCAGCTTCCCTCCCACTTTCCAGCTTGAGGTTGAGCTGTCTGTAGTTGTTATCACAGACCCATCTGCTTTCTAACTTCTAAAATGTTTTTGCTGTCAACCCCTCTTCTATTCTCCCTATTCTTAAGGGCTTAGGTATCCTTTTAAATCCCTTTCCTGTGGTTTTCTTAGGAATAAAAATTAGATGCATATCACCCATGTTAAGCCTGAACTCCAATTTTAAAAATGTCAATGTAGTCAAATGTATTTATCTTTGCCTTTGTAGTTTGTGCTATTTGTGTCTTGCCTTCTAATTTTTAGTTTAAACACTAATATAATTTTTTTCAATATAATATTCGTATTACCTTATTTAATCCTGGGAAGTAGCAAGGCAAAAATTATTGTCCTAATTTTAAATAGGAAGAACCCACGCTCTGAGAGTTTAAGTGACTTGCCCGAGTTTACCCGATTAGCAAGCTCATTAGTTCTGGGATCAGGACCAAGTCCAGGTCTACTCACACTAGGCCAGTGCTAAGAGATGCCACCTTGATATTCTGAAGCAAGTTTTCTTTCTTGTTTTTATTTCCAATTTCTTGGTGTATTTTACATCTTGAATTTTTACTGTCTTTCAATCTGATTTGCACACCAGTCTTTTTCTTATTAGTGTGTTGGCCTTATATCCATTATTGATAGAAACATAGCTATGATCCCAAATGCCTGGATTGTCTGGCAGCAAAGAATGATCTAAGAAAATGTATTGGCCTCAGCTCTAATTATTTCTTAGTTGTGTGGCTTCCTGAACCATAGTCCCTTGTCTATATATTAGTCCTTTGGGTCTTTGTACAATGCAATAAGAGAACATGGTAGAGGGATAAACCCAAGGAAGGGAGCTTTTCTCCTTGAAGCCAAGAGCCCAAATGGCCCAAGTCCCCCACTCCAAACCTCCTTTTCCCTGGATCCCATCCTGGCCCCATTAGGCCTGACAAAGCTGGAAGTGTGTCTTCCAAGGAGAAGCCAGCTCCATGCTCTTCTCATCTCCAAATATTTCTCATTGTCCCACTTCCCTAGTAAGGAGAGAAGAAGGAACTGGGGAAAGAGATTCAAAGAGTCAATCCAAAAGAAACACATGTCTTAGCACCTAGTCTCAGTTGTGTATCACTGAGGATGCCATTCTTTCTTGGCTCATCCTAGACTACCTCTCCTTTGTGGGTGGAGACACAGGGAAAACATTGAGTTTTGTAGTTAAAAGCATAAGTCACTTGACTTTTTAATTCAAAGTTTACTGTTAGCATATTTAATAACTTGGTTCCTGGTGGGCAGTCTGAGGTAACAAAATAAAAAGTTATTCTAATCCATGTATGTAAAGGAAAAACTCAGTTTCTACCTGTGAGTCTTTCTCTACTCTCACACGGCACGCTTCACTTGTGACACTTCTGGTCACCAAATATGTGGAGGTTTTTCCCCACAACCAGCAAGTCTCCAACACCAGCTGGGTGTTTAACTCGATTCTGATACTATCTTCCCGAAGATAGCGTCAGATCCCACAAGTAAGGGCACAGTCCTACAAGCCAGCCTCCTCCTTTCCCTCAATTCAGATGCCAGTTGCAAGTCCAGGCTGTCACCTGTGCTTCTAACCAACCTGCTATAGATCAGAAGTTCCAACGACCCCATCCCTAGGTTCAATTAATACGCTAGAGCAGTTCAATTAATATGCTAGAGTAAGAAACGTTTACTGGTTTCTTAAAGGATATGATAAGAGACACAGATCAACAGTCAGATGAGGAGGTACACAGGGCGAGGTCTAGGAGGCTTCCAAGTGTTGGAGCTTCTGTCTCCATGGAGTTGGGGTGTGTTACCCTCCTGGTGTGGATGTGTTCACCACCCTTTGAACCTACTGGAATCTTATAGAGGCTTCCACCCATAGGCATGATCAATTATTAACTCTATTTCTAGCCCCTCTCCCCTCTCTGGAGGATGAGAGTGGGGATGAAAATTCCAAACATCTAATCATGGCTTCGTCTTTCTGGTGACCAGCCACCATCCAGGAGTCACCTTACTAGAAAAGAGATGCTCCCAGTGCTCTTATCACTTGGGAATTTACAAGGGTTTTAGGAGTTCTGTGCCAGGAACTGGGGGCAGAGACCAATAAATATTTTCTAATATCTCACAATGTAATTATTGTGCAATCCCTTCTTAATTGAGTGAAGTGTCATTTCTTTATTTTTATTTCTTTTAAGATTTTAAGATTCAGGTAATTTACAAGGCTATGTCTAAGTATCTTTCTTTGGCTTTTCATTCTTGAAGAGAGCATTTTCAGGCTACATTCTTTTTTAACTTCCAGGAAATTTTCTTTTCTCACATCCTTGATTGTGGTTTTTCAGCTGCCTGTCTATTGTACTTACTGGGAAATCTCTTTGTTTAGGACTCTGAATTGACATATTCTATTTTTGAAGTTAATGATGTTTTCTTGACTTATTGTGATAGGACTATTTAGTACTCTTTCATTTTTCAGTATATCTGTTGATTCATTGCTTTGTGAATCCATTCTAGTTTTTTCTGCTTCAACTGTGCAGTATGGAGTCTGCCAAAAACTCTGATCGGTTGTCAGAGACTTGACATTCAGTCACAGCACTGCCACTGACTGAATAAGAGATAGGTGTGTCAATCGACCCCTTTGGGCACCAGCTTCCTCTCTGTCAAAGTGAGCATCTGAGAGGACTATCGTGAAGAGCAAGTGAGATACTCTATATCAAGTGCTCTGTTAACAATAGAACATCCTACTAATATGAGTTGTTACTCTATGACATTTACCATTATGTTGAAAATTTTTAAAATTCTGACTCTTCTATGTTATGAATCCTACATTTCTTTTCTTCCCTGAATTATATCTGTAGCCCTTAACGTGCTCTAGATTCTAATATTCCTTTTTGGGAGGAGAGGAGCTCTTGTTTTTTGTGGGTTTTTTTCATTTATACTTAAATTTCTTTTTCTTATCCTAAATTATGTTGGCGAGTATTTTCCTTATCTCGGGCACTTTAATTGGCATTTTAGTTGCACGTGCCCAGTCAGGGCTGCAGTCCCTACGCCTGCCCTGTAGGTTCAACAAGGCAGTGTGGCTCACTACCGCCACCCCAGGAAGGTCGTATAGTGGTCATCCCGACGCTTTGTGCGCGTGGGGGAGTCAGGGTAGACTTCTTTCGGGGAGGTTTGCAGTTTGAAGGTTGTTTATCTTGACTTCAAAAATAGCTAAGCTGGGAGGTGCGGGATCTGGTGGCTAACGGTGAGGGGCGGAGTCTCGTCCCTAGTCTGTCTCAGTATTTTCATTATTTTCTTCTTTTTTGGCGGGAAGTGTGTTCTGCATTGTAAAAATCCCCTCTCATGCATCCTATCTGACTAAGTAGAATACAAAGAAGGTGTCGTGAGGTGAGGGAGATGCCAGGTTTGGGTGAGTGTGGAGAAACAGGAACACACTCAGCACAGAAAAGGCAAGGCTCAGATTGAAGAGGCGGGGCTGGATTTTGTGGAAGTCAAACTTATTTATTTGATGGGTCTTAGTTTTAGAATTATAATTTTAGGTAACAAAGGGCTTTGGAGAAATAAATTATTGTTGAAAATGCCCTTCTCAACAAGATAAGGAAAGTTAGATAATATTTATATCCTGGTGACCACAAAGTAATACAAAGAGGGAATTGGAACAAAGGTGTTTTAAGATTAAGTTGTTCACACGGTAAATTTAGTTACAGGATTCCCTTCGTATGTTTACTAATAATTGTGGTAAAGACCGAGGCTCGTGTGACATCATAGAAAATAGATATTGGTCTCAGCCTCTGATTCCTGGCACAGAGCTCCAAAAACCTTGTAATTTCCTAAATGACAAGAGCTCCAGGAGGATCTTTTGTTCTAAAATTTGGTCTTTGACCTCAATTCCTGACACAGAGTTGCTAAATACCTTAGAATTTCCTGGATGTGGCAGTGTCTTTTGTTCTAATGAGGTGACTCTGGGTGGGCTCTTGGATGAAGGCTGGTAATCAGAAAGACCAAGCCATGATTAGAACCCTGGAACTTTCAGCCCCATCCCCTATTCTTCAGGAAGGGGATAGGGGCTGGCAATTGACTTAATTATTGATCATTCCTATGTGATGAATCCTCCATAAATATCCCAAAGGTACAGAGAGCTTCCGAGTTGGTGACCATGTGGAGGTGCCGGGAGAATGGCACATTCTGAGATAGGAGGGAAGCTCCATGCCCCTTCCCAGGTATTCCTTGTGCAATGTAACTCTTCCATCTGCTATTCATGTGTCTCCCATCTTATATCCTTTCATAGTAAACCGGTAAACATAAGTGTTTCTCTGAGTTCTGTGAGCCATTCTGGCAAATTTCAAACCCAAGGAGGGGGGTCATGGAAACTTCAATTTATAGTTCATTGGTCAGAAGCACAGATAACAACATGGGAAATGTGATTGGCATCTGAAGTGGGGGGCAGGGTGTGGAGTGGGTTGTGGGGAGTCTTGTGGGACTGAGCATTTAACCTGTTGAATCCCCAGGTAGGTAGTGTTGAAACCAGCAAACAGCCATTGATGATTAAGTAGCTAGGAACTAAAGATTTTTTTTCCCTTTTGCAATTACTAGTTATAGCTTTTAGCTGTTTACCCATCCATTGTTAACTGTGCTGTTTAGGCGATATGCTATCTGACTCCCACTAGGTTTCTATAGATAACATCTCCCTGGAGCCTGGATCACCATGGTAATGGGTGTTTGAGCTGTTTTTCAGGAGTTAGAACCCCTTGTCCACTTCAGGCCGGTTGAGACCACCAACGCATCAACTGGGCCCGCGCAGATGTCCAATAAGCGACCTTTTGACATCAAGAGGCTAAAAGCTCCACTCTCAGGTCATGCTGACGCTGCCATTTTGTGAACATGCATCCTAT
The DNA here is from genome assembly GCF_057802395.1 of Ceratotherium simum simum. Lineage (NCBI taxonomy): Eukaryota > Metazoa > Chordata > Mammalia > Perissodactyla > Rhinocerotidae > Ceratotherium > Ceratotherium simum. The sequence goes on along the minus strand of NC_141914.1, from coordinate 23,697,606 downwards.
AAAGAGGCACAAAGTCTTGACTACGCTTGCACAGAACATCAATTACCTTACCTCTCCTCACCTCCAATCATGTAACTGGACATTTCAGACCACTTTGCCCCCTATCCCATAAATATCCCTGAGTCCCCATTATCAGGGAGGCAGATTTGAGACTTGTTCTCCCATTTTCCTCACTTGGCTGCCTTGTGATTAAACCCTGTTTCTGCTGCAATCTCATCATCTCGGTGTTTGGCTTTCTGGGTGATGGGCAAAGATGTACCTGGTTCGGTAACAGTGTCAGAATTGAGTTAAACTGCAGGAGACCCAGCTGACATAGCAGAGAATTGCATAGTGGTGTCAGAGGTGTTGTGAGTGTGGTAGTAGTGTGAGAGTAAGGGAGAAACACACAAGAAGAGTGAATTTTCATCATCTTGTAAATGTAATAAGTTAATCAATTAAGCTTGTAAAGCATGTTTACTATAAGAAACTAGATTTGTTCTAATAAACTGTTTAGCAGAAATTGAATTTGTTCATGTTAGCTGTAAATGATCTTACCAGGCTTGTGATAATTAACTCACCACCCTGCAAATGAATTCACAAACTTTGTGTTCAGTTAACACATCACCATATGTACTACGTGGAATTTGACTGGCTCTCTACTATAGATGCAGAAAAAAAATAAAAATGTTTCCTCTGATTGATCCAAGCAGAGTGGGTGTCCTCATTCTTCCACAGGTGAGGGAAAGGATTGGAGGGGAAAAAAGGAATGAGAAGGAGATGTAACAAGAGGAGAGAAGATATAGAGATAATAAAGCCCTCTGTGAAAACAGGTCACCAGTCCAGAATTGTAGCTCATGGTCTCTGGTCTCAGATCAGTCAGGTACCATTGGCCTGAATTCTGAACTGTTCAGAAATCCACAGAGAAGAAATCCATTTCTTCAGTAATTAATAAAGTTTGAAAAAGACTTCTAATTTTGATTAACTTGAAACAGTGGGTTCTTAGGAGAGAAGTAGAGACCATTCTAGTCATTTGGATAGAGGATTCCAAGCCAGCTGGGAAGGAGATAAACTTAAGAGTTGGAAAGACATGATTTAGCTTCAGACTTATGGAAGGCAGAATTTATAATAACTATAATTATTGATTGGTTTATATTTTGTTCCTCAAGAAACCATCACAACTTGAATAACATGAGTGTATTATACTCAAGACTTCTATGTCTTACTACTGAAGTAGGAGTACAGCAAAATAAGTTCGGGAGTCCTTGAGTAATAGCATCAGAGGAGAGAGAAGACAGCAGTTTACGTTGCAAGTAAGAGCCTACCTAACCTAAGTCAAAGGAGTCCTTTCATGTTCCAGCCTGGCTCCCTGGAATTCCACACTGGGGTTAGAAGCCAAAGCCTAGGTGGTAAGAGAGCATTGTTTAACTTTGCTTTGTTCTCTAGGACTACTCAGGAAGTTTAGGGATTGGTGTCTTATTGAAGGTGGATTATGGTCTTCGCATGTCATTTTCCAACCGTATATTTATTTAGGAGTATAGGCACCCTATTTTGACTTGATAGGTATGTAGAAACGTACAATGAAATACTATGCAATCATTAAAATGATGTATAAGATATTTAATGATGGGGGGACATGATAGATATTTTGCAAAAAAAAAATTGGATTACTAAACTATAGATAAAGATGATGACATTTTTAGAAACTTTGTTATTATATACGCAAAAAGAGGAAAATATATTGAGGAATAACTCATCTACTAAGATTATGTTTACAGAAAAAATTAATAATATGAGGGAAGTACTTGTAATGTTAAATGAAAAATGGTGGATAAAATATTGTATAATTAGTAATTGAATAAATTGTCATTTTGACTTTGTTGAAAGTAGATGGAGAAGAAACTAGAAAGGAGTACATAAGAACACTGGCAGTGGTTTCCTCTGAGTGTTGCAATTATGGGTGATGGAGTATGGTGAGAGAGGGTTATTTTCCTTATATTTTTTCTTTTTTAATTTTTTTTTTTTTTTTTTTTTTTGGCTGAGGAAGGTTTGCCCTGAGCTAACATCCACTGCCAATCTTCCTCTTGTTTTGTACGTGAGCCGCTGCCACTGCATGGCCACTGACACAGCAATGGTGTAGGTCCACACCTGGGAACCAAACCCAGGCCACTGAAGCAGAGTGCACCGAACTTACCCACTAGACCACCAGGGCTGGCTCTATACTTTTCTACATTCTTTTTACTGGGCATGTACTTTATGATAATACAAACACATCTTAAACACTTGCAACTTTTGAAAAGCGATGCTTCAGGAAAAATAAGCTGCTAAATAGTTTAAGAATTTACCTGACTCTAATATAATAGAGGGAAGGGACGATTCTGAAGGGCCACTGTCTGTAAAAGGAATGAGACATGTTCTGTGTCCTCCAGAAGGTAGGACAGTGATCAGCTGGTAATAGAAAGAAACATTTCAACTCAGGATAAACCTAAGAGTTTACAAAAGAGTTTTCCAATAATTAGAGCTGTCCCACAATGGAATAGGTTCCCTCAAGTGGTCAAGCAAAGGCTAGAGGGCTTTCTGCCCCAGGACTGGGGGAAGATGGGGGAAAAGGGAGGAAAGGACAGTGGGACTAGATGACCTCTAGCTTCCTTTTCACTGTTAACATTTTTTTAGTTAACTATTCATTCACTCATTTGTATGGCCTCCAAGATGGTTCCCAATGATCCTTGCTTACTGGTATCCATGCCCTTGTAATAATTCCCTCCCACATTGAATGAGCTGATCCATGTAACCAATAGGATATTGTGGAAAACATGGAGTATGACTTCAGAGCCTAGATCATAACAGACATCTTCTGCTTCTCTTTCTCCTGAATTGCTCCCTGTGGAGTAAGCCAGCTGCCATGTCGTGAGGACACTCAAGCAGCCTGTGGACAGGCCCATGTGGAGAGGAACTGAGTACTCTTGCCAACAACAAGTAAAACCTTGCCAGCTATTGAGTGATTCACCTTGGAAGCAGATCCTCCATCCCCAGTCAAGCCTTCAGATGACTGCATCACCTGCCGACATATTGACTGCAACTTTATGACAGACTCTAAGTCAGAACGACCGAGCCAAGCTGTGCCTGAGTTCCTTACCCTCAAAACCTCTAAGTTTTGCAGTAATTTGTTATGTAACATTAGATAACAATACATTTTTACCTGATTTGTTCCACAACAGATTTGAGGTAATATTCTTTGATTCAGTCATTCTAGCTGAGCTGTTACTAATAAGTGTTTCTTAGGAAGGCAAAATTCCAGCTGTTACAGATGCACAATAGCAACCTATTGATTGAGAAATATGGTTTAGCTAAACACAGTTTGATGTCTTAACAAGTTCCAATTAGAACAATAACATCTTGGCTTTCAAGTGATTCATCTTATTTCTTTTCCTATAGAAAAAAGTAATATGCTCTTTGTTCTCCTATAGACTTGGTGTCTGTGGCTGGTCGTAGCTATAATTGTGTCATTTACATTTCTCAGCTTCCACCCATCAATATGCTCAGAACAGAAGAATGCTACAAATTGCAATAAAACATTTTTTAAAAGGCTCTTTTCAGCATTTAAGCACCTAACAGGGTGATTTTTATTTATGTAAACAAGTCAAAGGCAAAGACAAAAACTCTATAAATTGTCCTTATAAATAGATGATTGAATCATCTCTTTGAGATAAAAATCAAAAACCTATTTTTTAACATGTGAAAGTCATGAGATATTTTGGATAAGCGTGATTATCAGAGAATACCACAAATAACTTTGGATGTTGGGTATCATCTGTGACGGAGTCATACAGATCTGTGGGATGCTCTGTGTTCTTTGATGGGGGGGGTTTTATTCCTGCATGTCCACGTGTGTAGATTCCTGTAAATACTCGCACAACATAAATATGCTTTCTCCCACTGCTGTCTGGTCTGGAGTATTTATCATCAGAGGAATAACTGGCATCAACAGAAAAATAGTTTCCTTTTCCATAGGCTACAGCTGTAAAGAGAAAGACAAAAGCCTTCCTAGGAAAATAAAATTATCACAGTATACAAACCATGCACAAACCCAATAAAAATGTTTTACAAATAAAGTTCTTGCCCACAAAAGCCACTTTTCATCATTTCTAAAATACATTCCATCTGTCCTCAGAAGGTTGCCAGTCTCCTTTCAGTTGGACACAGTGCATTCCATCCTGACGATGACAATATGGCTGCCATCTATGGTTCTACACTGCTTGGGTATGAATAGTCAACACTAGAACTACTGTTCACCTCATTCTGTTCAGCCAGATTCCTCACTTCCTTACCATTCATCCCAGCATAACTGCAATTAAAGCCACGCTGACTGATATGTGGCACTGTGTCTGCATCTGTCCCATGGAAGAGGAGTCTCTCATTATCTTTATGGCCATTCTTGGTGTCCATGTGGTTTTTCTTTAGCTAGCAGCTCTGCCAGAGAAATATGTTCTGTATCCTCTCAATCTACGGAGGACAAAAGGCAAAACATCTTGGAAACGACCTTAGAGCTCAGTATGTTGTGGGGTTCTTTTGGGTGTGTGTATTTTAAAAGAAGCAATATGAAGAAGGAGGAGAAGGAAGAGGAGAAAAAGGGGAAGGAGAGGGCTTTGTGGGAGGGAGAGGTGAAGGAAAAGGAAAAGGAAATGCAAATAAACAGCAAATTCAGAGTAGGCACCTCTCTGCCTGTAGAAAAAGGATAGGCTAAAAGTATCTATTAGTATCTATACCTTGTAATAGTGCTTATTACTATCGATTTTACATAACAAAACTTATACTTTATATGAAAATGTTTACCTATATATATCTTCCCTGGAATTCCAGAGATTCGCTGACATTCAAATTCCTACTAAAAATTTGTGATCATTCAACAATTATTTCCTCAACTCCTTCTGATCTCCAAACCCACTCCACATGTTTTCTTCGCAGTAACAGTTTTTTCAGCATTGCTCCAGCTGTGATCACAAGTCACCTCATAATTGCCTAATCTACTGACTATTTCTTTCTAGACCCTCAATAGCATTGCAAACCAGGAACTAGCCCTTCCTTAAAACTTTGTCTTTCTTTAATTTTTTCAAAAATATCATTCTCTGTTGGTTCTTTCTCCTTCTAGAAAATGAATTTAACTATAATCTATGAATGTCTACTATGAATCAAGCACAGTTTTGGGTCTCTGTCCTCAAGAAACTTTTACCTTAATGGAGGAGAAAGACAAGAAAACAAATCACTACCCCTCAGAGAGATAAGGGATGGGTTAGGAGCACACACACAGACTATGAAAGCCTAAGAAAGGGATCCAGATAATCTATGTCTAGAGAGAGAGGAGGAAATCTGATGATGTTCTAGAAACAAAGGAAGAAGAGAGATTCAAGAAGAATGGAGTGGATACCAGTAGCAGATGTTGAGGAGAAGCCAAGCAATAAAAGCAGGAGAGAAAGCTATTTTGCTGAGAGTGATGGAGCCCTCAAGGAGAGTGATGAAGGTTTGGAATGGGAATGCATGAGGAAATTGACTGGAGGAAGCAATGAAAGATTCCAGGCACCTGGAGGATTCAGCTGTTAGGGAATATGAATTAGTAATGATTCTATCTAGGAGCAGCAGGAGAGAAGGTAGGTTACGGAACAAATCCAAAGTTGGGATGTTTCAAAATGGGTTGCTAGAAGGACAAGAACCCACAGAGTTGCAGATATTGGGTAAACACGATTGAAGCGAGGTTCTTGTACTCTGAACAGCTTTTCACATCATGAGTCACCTCCTCCTTTAAATTCTGTCCTTTCTGCAGGAGTCTCTCTCTTCTGATTCTCCTTTCTGAGGAATTAAGTTCATTCATTCAATTAAGTTCTTTCAATAAGTATTGTGTCCTATGACATGCTAGGCACTGTGCTAAGTACTGGGAATGCAGAGACGAGTAAGATGTGACTCCTACCTTAAGCCCACTGTCTAACGGGTACTCAGGCATGTGAAAGGTTATCAAAGCACAATTTCACAAGTGCTTTTATGTAGTTAAGTCCACAGTTTTATGGAAGCAGCAGCTAGATTTTAAATTACTAGGATGTCACACCCTACTCTGATATACATGGTATGATAATAACATTCTAAAAAATCCTATATTTTACTGACTAATATTTTTATGCAGCATAGTGGACATTGTGGGAATCTCAGAACATCCATTCTGCTTCATTCCCATTGTGCCACAACTCCTGGTTTGGGTAGGGTTGGCCCCACTTATAGGTCTAGGGTTGAGTCTAATTGGGTTAAACCAATCAGGGTCATCTCATGATGGCAGCACACAATGATGGGATCCAATAGCCCAGGTCCAAGCCAATAGCATATGGCACTCCCCTGACACAGACTGGTTAGAGAGGTCCACTCAACACAAAGGCTGGGACTCTTATCCAGTGGTTGTGGGGTGGACACAGTTTCTCTGCTACAAGTTGTGAATGAGGGAACCAGAGACCCCCTGATTGCCACCAGCAGCCATCCTATAATCACAAAGGGAATCCAGTTTTCAGATGAAGCTGACACTATGGACAGCAAAGCCAGAGGGACCAGATCCATGACATCTTTGAGCCACTGGATCAAACTGCTTCAAAGACCATCCTCCTTCTGGACTTTCCATTAATTTCCAAAATATTTCTTCTTGTTGAATTAGTTTCAGTGGGTTTGTGAATTGTAAGTATCCAGACATACACATGTGACTTTTGGGAATCTCCTTCATTACTGCTAATGAATGAACCATAAGATTTAAAGTCTATGGAGCTTAAGTGAGTCTAATTAAAATTAATATAGTAAGGAATAAAGGAAGGAAGAGTGTAGCGAAAAAAGATGGCTTTCATGTTTGTTCTTCAATATTTAAAAGAAGTAATTCTTTAATGTAATATTACCCTCTCTATTTTGTAGGAAAGGCAAGTCTGAGAGAACTTGTCCTTCACAGTGTCATATTCTGACTGTCCAGGTTGTAGCTGGATCACACAGGACCGTTGGTGATTCACGTCAGTCCAGTGCTTAGCAATATAATCTGGAAAGTAGCATTTGGTGAAAATATGACATTCATTTCCAGAGATGGCTGAAAATCAGAGCACTTCCTGTGTTCTTGTTTCTCATTCATCTAATCCTGGTCTTTCAAAACAAAAAAAAAAGCTACACATTTCACAGTTGCTTCTTTTATGATCCTCAGTCTGGTAAACACAGATGAAGTGAATGGTTCTGACACTAACATTATATGTGTTAATTAATGGTTTAGCTAAAAGTTTTACATAAACTTAGATTCACTCTAGCTTGAAATTATAATTTTCCAAGAAAATTCTATGGAATTAATTCCATAAGAAACTGATATCTTAACATGAAAGCCAATTTATTGATGTTTTCAATTTTATCAGTTTTATTTAGTGTTGTTCTTTATTATTTTTCCTTTGAAACATGATGACCCTGCTAAAGATATTTAAAGCACATTGTTCTGTACCCTATCTTCTATGATAAGTAAACACTATGTAAAGAACATAGTCGAAGTGCTAAGTGAATGCTTCCATATAAAGTGATGAAGCTTGGAGTTTTTCTTTGCTTTCCAATGGCTTCCAGAAACATCTGACACATTGAGGCTACACATCAACTTGCTGAGATGGCACGAGTAGCAGAAGTATGGACAGATAGTATTAGAGAAGAAAATGCCACAAAATGGCACAACACCACAGGTATAAACCAAAGGATTTCTCCCTACAAACAAAGCCATAACTTACTCATTGTTAGTGAAAGATATACCTGGCCAGGGAGAAGGATCCATGACACTCCCTTTCTGTTTACCAGGGACATCCAGGGAATGAAGCTCTAGGGACCAAGGGAAGCATCTAACCCTGATCTGGAAGCCTTTTTCAAGGTCAATTTTAAAAGAGATTTTCTGGTGAAGTTTCCTGCCAATAAGATGTGTAGTTTCTGCAAATTAAGTTCATTCCTTTCCCCACTGTCCACCCCTTTCAGATGTGTTGGTGTAATCATTTCTAGTCCTAGGCCTTAGGATCCTCTTCGTCCTGCCACTTTCTTTTCTCTGAATGCAGCAGGCATGACTAGGAAGTAAGGCAGTGAAGTGTTTCTTGGGGCCCCCTCTTCCTTTCATGCCACGAGGTTGCAGAGCAGAAACTACCAGGACTTGGAATCAGAAGACCTGATCTGCCTCAACCTGTGACCAGTGATGCGGCATCGAGCAAGTGATACCACTTCCGAGTGAGTCTTCGTGTTCTCATCCATATGACGGAAATGATAACACCTGCTCTATATACAGACTTATGGGATTGTTACAAATTTAAAATATAATAAGAGGCGTGGAAGCACTTGAGGGAATGCCAGGTCCTTCATAAACATATGGTTATTATTCATAAAAAATTATTAAGCTTGCTCTTTTCTACATTCCAGATGTATCTCTACTTAAAAAGGGAGTAAAGTGTAAAGCCAAGGATATTTTCTGGAGAGGAAAGACTTTTAAATCACACCTTTAAGCCTCACCAAACTGCTTCCTACTCTGCCTTGTGGACAAGAGGTGACTCTGGCTAGACAACTTAGAGATGAGAAAACTGAGTCCCAAGAAAGCTGAGTACTCGGGGGATCCTACGTTACATGGAAGGCGGCCACCAAAGGAAGAAAGAGGATCTTGTTCTACTGACTTGCAGCCCAGTGCTCCATGGAAAATAACACGATAGCTACCTTTCTGTAAGTGTTTACCGTGTGCCAGGCACTTTCCTGAGCCCTTTATCTATAAATCCCTTTTAAAAGATACGTGCCACTCTACTTTTCAATTCCTGGTGTTCAGCATAAATGCCCTCCCACACCTCCCCCTGTGCACCCTGCCTCAGTCTCCTCTCCATGTGTGCAGGTGAGATTAACACCGGGAATCCTGGCTCTGCCGCAGTCTTCACTATCTTCACATTTCATACTCTCCATGGATGAGCCAATTCACACTCACAGGCTTCAAGTCCCACCTACTTACATGACTCCCAAATCTATATCTCTAGAGTCTGGTATATAGTTGGTGCTCAATATATGCTCTCTGATTCAATAAGTAGCTTTAACATACATTGGAAAAGTGTGCATCATCTGCTCAATGAAGCTGAAAGCTATCCTCTTTAAGTTCTCTTCTAAAGAAGTGCTTTAGACTTCTTTAGGCAGTCTTTAGTGCCCTTCAGGCACATGAGGGGCCTGCCCGGTGGTGTAGTGGTTAAGTTCGCACGCTCCACTTCCTCAGCCTGGGGTTCTCAGCTTCGGATCCTGGGTGTGTCAGGGCACCGCTTGTCAAGCCATACTGTGGTGCATCCCATACAGAGGAAGACAGGCATAGATGTTAGCTCAGGGCTGATCTTCCTCACACACACACAAAAAGAAGTGTATAATACAACTTATTACTAAAATTCAGCTTATCTATGCCAACAAACTTCCTTTTACCTGACATTTTATCTGTATTACTTCTTTTATCCACAAACAAAGATCATGTAAGGCAGTTTTGTTGTTGCTGTTGTTGTTTGTTTTTGCCTCAAGTGCCATATGGCCATTTCTCTGCTCGTTTTAGTCATTTTTTTCTTTGCTTCTCTCTTTAACTTTCCTGTTTTGTTTTTTAAATTCATAAGTCCATTTAAAACCTTGATGAAAGCAGAAATGCATGAAACAGTTTATTTTTTACTTTATTGATAATGACTTACTGCCCTTATATTTAAATAAAATTTTTCTTCAACAAAGACAAAAGGGAAAAAATAGATTAATTTATATATCCTTAGATACTATAGTAGGTATGTATTATTTTTAACTGCCTGGCATCTTTTTCCCCTTTTCCTGGAACAAGCGTACCGAATTTCCTCTGGGGAACAACCTTTACCCCTTGCTTCAGATATTGATCCCTCTAGCTCAAATGTGGAGCATGAGACTCTGGCTTGGCCACTTAGTGTAATTCTAGCTCCCTGGCTGCAATGATGAGCTAAGCTGGTCCAATTAGAAGGAATCTCAGGCCATATATGAGCATTTCTGTTCTCAGGCATCATTCTCCCAATGAGAAGTACATATCTCCACTGGATACCATCTTTCGTTGGACCTGAGCATACCAAGATATGGGCCTGAAGCTGCTAGCAGCCTTCTTTCACCATGTGAGGCCTGAGGATGGAGACAACACAGCTGAGAAGAGAGTGAGATGAAGAAAGTCAGGGTCTAGATAACATCATATGAGCACCTGGATCAAACTGCGCCTAAAGTCAGTGTGCCTGGACTTTATAATCATGTGAGTGAATGAATTCCATTTTTGCTTAAGCCAGTTTAAATTGGAATTTCTATTACTCGCTATGGCAAGAACCTTAACAGATCCAACTATCACTTTCATTTTTATTTATTTCGTGTGTGTGTGTGTGTGTGTGTGTGTGTGTGTAGCTCTTACTTGTGCTGTATTACACTGAGCAGAATAGTTGTCATGAAGTGTAGAGAAAACTGGAACTCCTGCTGGAGGCAGCAATTTTCAGTTTCGGGATGCTGCTGATGACAGGTGTGCCTTATCACTAACGAAACTCACAGTGCTTCATGGGTGAGTGCCCAAAATTGGCAAAAACAGTGATTGCCAGAGTAGGCTGTATTTCTAGCTATTTTAAGAGCAGGACAGAAGCCACAAAATGGGGGGAAGCTAGGTCACAGAAGCAGGTTGACACAGATACTTAAAGATAATGCATCAACACACACCTTATAGAATCGCACCTGGGACTCTGCCTGCTCATGACGTGCTACACCCAGAGGACTCTGGCCGCTCCCTTCTTGCTCTGCGTCCACTCCCAGGCTAACTTGTCTAGAGGTGGATGATCAAGAACCAGCACTGATCACCTGGTTTGTAGCGACAAGGACACTGAGGCTCAGTACCAATCAATAAGTAAATAATGAGATGACTGGCTAGCGTTTTCAAAGCCTGTTCTCCTTTTGCTGCTCCCTCATCTCTATTCTCTTCCTGTTCACTTGCTATTCCTGTGTCCCAGGAATGATTTGCCCCTCAAAGGAAAAACCGGTTGACAGGAGATTGTGTCCCACACTTCTTGTACTTTTCCCATGTCTCATAGGAGGTTGTCTGTCAAGTCCTGAAACTGATAGAAACCGTGAGCATTCACATGTAAACATTTTCTAAGTGATATCAGAGATAACCACATGATGTTTTAAAGATGAACATCTTACATGCAGCCTGGAGAATAAGGACTGAATGGCAAGTGATGTGGAGACGTCTCTTGTTCCTTTAGCAGGAATACCTTTAGCAACTCAAGGGAAAGATGATAACTTTAACATTTTTTTTTGTGTGTGAGGAAGATCAGCCCTGAGCTAACATCCATGCTAATCCTCCTCTTTTTGCTGAGGAAGACCAGCTCTGAGCTAACATCTATTGCCAATCCTACTCCTTTTTTTCCCCCACAGCCCCAGTAGATAGTTGTACGTCATAGTTGCACATCCTTCTAGTTGCTGTATGTGGGACACGGCCTCAGCATGGCCCGAGAAGCGGTGCGTTGGTGCGTGCCCGGGATCCGAACTCGGGCTGCCAGTAGCGGAGCCTGCGCTCTTGACCACTAAGCCGCAGGACGGCTCCTTTAACATTTTTAATGACAGGGTAGAATGTTCCATGCGAAGTCTGCAGTAGTGTTGATTATGTTGGTCACCATGATAGGTTTTGTTCCACCGTTTCCTGAAAAACAATTTTTGTAAGTGACAAGAGGAAGTTTTCAGCTGGTGTTGGTCATGTGACAAGATTTGGCAAATGCAGTTCTCGATGCTGAGAAAGTGGAAAGCAGCCGCCAACAGCCAGGAACTGCCCTGGCACTCGCAGCTGGGTCTTGGTGTTCTCCAACTTAACACAAACAGTTTCATAGAACATCATCCAATGTGACCACTCTGTGATTGAGATGAACAAGACCACTACATACTCATGTCCGACCACAGACAAAAACGTGAACACTATCCAAACCACACAAATGGCCAAACATCCTCCATCTTGACTCCCGTGAACGACGCTGCTTTATTACCAACCACAGCTTTCTCTCCTTCTAGATAACATACTCAGTCATAGAACTGCGTCTGCTTCCTGGAAGTATCCAATCCAGGGCAAAGCCCCACTTGCTCGAGACTGCCACAAAGTCACCTAGCATAAACTCAAATCCATTAACAAGTCCTTTCTAACGACCTCTTGCTGAGAAGCTGCACCGTTCCCCATCGTGTGTGTTCCTGGTGCTCTTCAGCTGCAGGGCGTTGGCAGTGCAGAGAAGAGAACATGCTTTGGATGCAGAAGATCTGGGTTTGGGTCCTGGCTCTCCACTGATCAGTGGTATGATCTTGGGTAAGTCATTTGATCCCTCCTACGTTAGTTTGCTAGGGCTGCCATAACAAAGCGCCATGGACTGCTGCTTAAGCAACAGAAATTCATTTTCTCACAGTTCTGGAGGCTAGAAGTCTGAGATCAAGGTGTTGGAAAGATTAGTTTTTCTGAAGCCTCTCTCCTCGGCCGTCTTCTCCCTGTGTCTTTGCGTGGTCTTCCCTCTGTACCTGTCAGTGTCCTGATCTCCTCTTCTAACAAGGACAGCAGTCACATTGGATTAGGGACCACCCTAATGACCTCATTTTAACTTAATTGCCTCTTTAAAGACACTATCTCTGAATATAGTCACATTCTGAGGAACTAGGTGTTTGGACTTCAACATGTGAATTTTGGGGGGACATAACTCAGCCCATAATACCTCTAAACTTTGGTTTACTCAGCAATAAAATTGGGGTGATAATAGAAGGTAATAGATAATAGAGATAATAATGTAGTAGCTAAGAATACAGTAATTAAGAGCATGATGGTAAAAAATACACATAATGCAAAAAAAAAATGTAATGGTTGAAATGTACCGGCCAGGCTGCCTGGGTTTGAACCTAGTTCTGTTGCTTACTAGCTATAACCTTGCGCTTTAATACCTCAAATTCTTATCTGCAAAATGAGGAAACTAATAGTCACAGATGGGTCCAGGTATTGTAGGGTTTGAAATTTATACATCTCAAAAAGAATACAAAATTAAAAATGTATAAAAGTGTAAGTTTAGAATCAGAAAAGAAATCACAACAAAACATAAATTTTAAAATGTTGAAAATTGTATCTCCAAGTCACGTTTCCCTAGCTGTATTGCAAAAATTCTTGTAGCCACTCCAACCCCCAGTGCCAGGAGCAATCTGAGAAGTCTGTGTGGGAGGTGGGACAGTGGGAAGAAACAGTGGTTTCAACCCACGGTGGTTAAAATACTGTACTTGTGAAGTTTTACTAAATCATATAACCTTGTAAAAGCATTGTTAGGGCTTCTCTCAGGGCCTTTAAAAAAGCCCGTGAATTGGGAGGTGAAGGAATCAGGGAGTGGGTCATTAGCATCATCCTCGACTAAGGAAATTATTGTGTGATGTGAGAGATGATGAGGAAAGTGTTCCTAGAAACTGTGAGAGGGATGAAGCTGAGCTTGTGGCTTGAGGATAGCAACTGCATCTCACTCGTGATTTTATCCCCCGTGGCTTGCACAGGGCCTGGGGAACAGCATTTCAATGTAATGAATGCACCAATGAGGGGCCTGTGGGAGAGACCACAGTAAACCAGAAGGGGAGGTAATAGGGGTTTGGAAACTAAAAGGGAGGTTGAAACTGAACCTCCCTAGAAGAAGATTTAGTAGGACGTGCTGACTCTGGGGGTCTCAGGGCACCAGGAAGCAAGCGTGGCAGGAAGCTGGGAGCATCACGGCACCACCCAAGGAGGCAACTGGAAAACAACTCAAGAGGGGTGACGCTTTGCAAGGGATGATGATGGTGATGATGAGTTTGGACTCTCTTATAATTAATTTCCGGGACAGAGAAATGTCCCAGAGAAGATCCCGGAGAAGGCTAGAAATGCTGATATGGGAGTCAGGGCAGAAATGGTAATTGAGATAATGAGAGTAAATAAATCCCCCAAAGGAAAAAAAGAAGAGTGAGAAAACCAGGAAGTTAGGGTCCCAACATGAGAAGACACTTAGGGAACATAATACAAAGAAAAAAGATGGGTTAAAGGGGCACAGGCCCCATAGGTGGCCCTCAGGTTCTGAAAGGCTGCCCACTCTCTGACATCACTATTGCTGCCTCGACTCAGCATGGAGTTCATTAAGACTGAGACTGAGTCTAAAGGAATCTGGATTGCTTACAATTTTTGAGTGGCAAGAGGATACAAACCTGCTGCACTGACTGGAAGAGAAACCCATGTGTACTTTCTCTGTTCACACTCTTCTAGAACTCTGGACACAGTTTTCCTGACATCATTATCCCCAAGAACATGTATTATTATCTTGCACATTAGGTATCCACCTTGTGTAACTATAAAATCTCTGTGAGCCACTGTAGCTAACAAAAGTGGAAGAAATTGGAACACATGTAGCACATACCTACTGGAAGGAACACTTTGATCACTGAGAAATGAAAATAGCTGACATCAGCAAAAGCCAAGAAGATTCCTGACTCCAGCCTCCCTCCACCCAGCTGGTTTCATTCACTGGGACTCTGTGACAGCCTCATGTTCTTTACAATCAGGATTCTTTAACTCAGCAGCTACATTGTTGAATATTTGAGGTGCGTTCAAAGGCACTCTACCTGCGTTAGTCCACTCAACCCTCCAAACAAGCCTGTGAGGCAGGTTCTGTTTCCTCCATTTCACAGGTTAAATGGAGGCACAGAGAGGTAAGCTCGGTAGCATAAGATTGCCCAGGATCTGAACTCCCACTCTGCTGTCCAGAAGAGTAATTATGGGCTCATTCCACCAGATGAAATTTTCAAGGAGTTAAAAACAATGTGTTTTGTGGTGTGGAGGTGTGAAAGAATGACAATTTCCCCCTCCCTCAGGACCCCGAAAGCACTTGAGCACTAATGGAAATTACCAGGGCTGTTTTAAGGCCCTTTTGTACCCTGAATAAGGCAGGGCTCCAGCAAATGGAGGAGGAGGAGAGTGGGTCCCTGCCCACTCCACCCTGCCCTCCTGCTGGACTCCCATTGCCCAGGCACTCCCTGCTGCCCCTCTGGTGTCCCACCTGTTCTCCCCTCCCGGGCAGCCTCCTTAGGCTTTCCCAGCTCGTCCAGCCCAGCTTCCTTCTCTGCTTCTGCCTTCCAAGGTACAGCTAGCTCTTCCAGTGAACAGACTCCTGCTAACATCCTTGTGCTGGTGATCAGTATCTGCTTCCTCTGATCACTCTCCAGGGATGTATTTCTCCAGAGAAAACATCTTAATGAGAGGAGAGCTATTAAAGTGAGAGATTCAGGCACAATAGCAGATCAAGTTGGGGAATGTATTATTGTCAAATGTAGGACACTATGGCTTCTTCAAATCATACTCATGGCTGACTGTCTACTTGGCAAGGCACGAGTTCTGGTTTTGTAGGATAGATTGTTTATCATCACTCTTACAAGTTCCGCACTGTGATATCATAAAAAATAAATATTTGATGTTTGTCCCTAGTTATTGGCTCAGAGTTCCTAGAACCTTTGGAATCTCCTGAGTGATAAAAGCATATTTATACACTAATGAGATGACTCCTGGAGGGTGTGGGGCTAGATGGCTTCAGAATGGGGCTGGTGTCCAGAAAGACCCAGCCATGATTAGAGGATTGGAACTCTCAGCCCCACCCCATCACCTCCAGGGTAAATCTCAATTCCAATGATTTAATCAATCCTGCCTACATAACGAAACCTCCATAAAACCCCTAAACTACAGGGTTCAGGAACTTCCTCATTGGTGAACACATCTAGGTGCTGGAAGGGTGGCGTGCTTGGAAAGGGTATGGAAGGTCTGTGGCCCTTCTCCCGTATCTTGCCCTATGCATCTGTTGAAATAAATTTCTAGGCCCAAGATGAAGTCACACCTGCCCATGGTGCCACATCAGCAAACTGAACTTTGAAACCAAACTTTTGTTTTCTTGTAAATGATCCACTTGACCAGAAACACAGTATATCCAGTCAGCCAATCCCTAAACACCAAGCCAATTCTGGGCTTTATTCTTGTTTCCTTGTTCCTTGATCTTTCTAGACAAGGTCACATATACAACCCCAGCCAAGCATGCTCAATTTCCCCATTGCCTCTTCTAACGCTCTATAAAACTCACTCTTCCCCAAAATCCCTCAGGAAGAGTGCTCTAGTGCTAGAAAGGCACCATACTCCCCAGTCCATGGATTGTCTTCCCTTGAATAAAGGACCTCAAACTCATTACTAAATGGTTTTAGTTTTGTCATTGGACACATTTCTTCCATTTGGCTGTTCCTGAGTTGAATCCTTTATAATAAACTGGGACATATAAGAAAAGTGTTTTACTGGGTCCAGCCTGGTGGTATAGTGGTTGGGTGCACACCCTCTGCTTCAGCAGCCCGGGGTTCGTGGGTTCTGATCCCAGGTGCGGACCTACAAGCCACTCATCAAGCCATGCTGTGGAGGTGTCCCACATATAAAATAGAGGAAGATTGGCACAGATCTTAGTTCAGGGACAATTTTCCTCAAGCAAAAAGAGGAAACAGATGTTGGCAACAGATGTTAGCTCAGGGCTAATCTTCCACACCAAAAAAAATAAAAGAAAAATGTTTTACTGAGTTCTGTGAGTTGTTCTAGTGAATTGTCAAAACTGAGACGAGGGTTCTTGGAAACTCTGAATTTATAGCCAGTCCATCAAAAGTACAGGTGGCCCCTGGGACTTGCAACTGGTGTTTGAAGTGGGGGCAGTCTTGGGGAACTGAGCCCTTTAAATTGTGGGATCTGGTGCTAACTCCACATAGACAGCGGAATTGGAGAATTGGTTGGTGTCAGAAAACACTTCAGAGCCACCCAGGCTCCCACATTCATTCATAAAAGGATTAGAGGTCAGCTACCTGATGTGCTATATGAAGTAGAACAAGATTGGGGAAAATAAAAGATGATTTGTATAGCACTTTACGGTTTGCAAAACTTTTTACATTCATTGTTCTTTCTGATCCTCGCACCAACTGTGGGAAAGCCATAACCAAACTCCTCATTAGTAAAACCATGTTATGGGTGAGAGAGGCAAAACTCTTAGAGGCTAGATGACACACCCAGGATCCCTCAGTATATGATGGAGCCCAGATTATTAGAACCCAGGCTTGGGTTCCTTTTAATATTCAGGAAGGAAAAGACAGAGGAGATGCTGGAAGAAAGGACATCTCCCACACAGCCACCAAGTCACACCACCTATGTCTGCTCGCCCAGTGAACCGACCTTCTTCCCTAGCGCTCACCACTTACTTCCCTCTCGTCCTCCTGTGGGTCCTTTCACTGTATTCTCAGCCCTCCAATTTTCAACAGGTTGTAGCCAAAAGTAACATGTGACCATATCTAGTATAGCACATTCGTTTTCCACAGCTTATCCAGAACTTTCTAAAATTGCTTTTGATGCCCCTAAATAAGATATGTTAATGGTAAAGGCATTAGTTAAAATTCAATATGTGGTTATAGTTTTTGTAGATTAGACTTTCATTCAACTCACCCTTTTGTGCATAATCCATTGACGCCCTTCCTCCACCCCATAATCGCCTTTTCTATGGCAACCGTCATTCAACGGCTGATGAATAAACAATCTGGTCCACAGGATGATGGCACCACCCAGTACCTGAAGGTCTCCAGGGTCTGCACTTTACCATCTCGATTTGTACAGGGATATTTTTGCAGTTATTGGAAATTTTTTGCATTCTCCCTTATTATTTTATAAAATTGAATAAAGATACGAAAATAAAAGTGTTGATACTAATGAGAAGCATGTATCTCAAATCTGAAATAAAATTGAGCATTTTCCTTAAGTTCTTTGATCTTGTTGTTTAATTTTGTTGTTTTTCACCATTAGACATAGTTGGCTGGCTTCATTCCAGTGAATCTTCTAATCAAGGCTGTAGCTTCAGCACTTTGGTCACATCTAATGACAGCTGGGTGAGTGGTGGGAAATATGGATGTTGCATTTGGACAGACTGGGTTGGAATTGACTCCACCACTTACTAGCTAATACCTGACTAGTCAGTTCCTCATCTGTTACACAGAGCACAGCATAGTACTTCCCTCACAGTTATTTGAACATTAAAAGGGATAATGGGAAAGTACAGGGAAGATGGCGGCATAAGAGGACTCTGAACTCACCTCCTCCCACAGACACAACAAATTACAACTACCTTTGGAAAAATTACTCCTGAGAGAGAACTGGAAACTGGATAAAAAGAACCCCACAACAAGGGACAGTGCTGACTGAGGTGGAAGAAGCAGAAATTCCTCTCTGGAGAGAAAAAAGCCATATTCTAGCCACAGGGCTTCACGGCCTGGAGCAATCTGAAGGTACAAAGCTTTCCCTGGAGGAGCAGTGGATCTCAGTGGCAGAGCTTTGCCATAATAAGCAGCTTTTGAACTCAGCACAACTGAATTGAGTGTCATAATATCTAGCTTGGCTGGTTATTAAATACAATGAGCAATACTCCTAGAAAAGCTATTGAGAAAGAAAGCTACAATAGAAAGAAAAGCGTGCTCTTAAAGAGCCCATCCACAAATTCACCCATTTCAGAAAGCAACCTAAAATTACTGGAAAGGTATGTACACAGTCCTTTGGTGAAAAGAGACTCACTTGATAGGCTTTGGGCACATCTCAGCAAGGCAGGAGGTGGCTGGGACCACCTCCCCAGGGACTGAGACATGGGCGGCTGCCATTATTGTGACCTAGTATAGGTGTGCTGACACAGATGCTGGCAGACACTATTGGAGTTCTTCCCCTGGCCTGTTAGCACAGGGGTCTGCCCTACCCACTAGAGCATAGATCTAATCCAGCTCAGCCAGGGCAGGCAGCCCACTCTAGGGACTGGCCCCATCCAACAGCAAGCCCTCTGTCAACTTGTGGGCCCACATAGGCAGGGTGTGTGGGACCTCTGCAGTGGGTGAGTGGGTCTGCTTCTGCAGGGCAGGGAGTGCACCCAGGGCAGGACTGTGTTGACAGTGTGTGTGGGCCCGTGGGACAGTGGGGCTTCTCAGCTGCAGCAGACTTGTGCTTCTCAAACAGCCACATAGAGGATCAGCCCTACCTTCCAATGCCTGAAACAATTGTGTGCTGCCATGTCTGGGGCAAACCTCACCAAGCTGCACTACTGAGAGAGCTGACAACAGCCTTGCAGGCTGGAGGCTTACAGCAATTGTAAGCCCCTAAGCCTAGCAACCAGCCACCCTGGGGCCCTACTCACTTAACAGAAAAACTACAGCAGGAATGTGCTATTAAGCCTTGCAGCCAACTGTGCAGGGCTCCCCCTGCCCAATAAGGTGACTGAAGGGACCATAGCAGCATGTAGCTCAGTATTACAACCAGTTGGCCAGGGGGACAGCCTAGCCTCCCCAGGCACCTGCAGCAAGAGCAGCCCTGCCACTACAGAAGGACATATGTAGCCCACACAGGGGACACTCCTGGAACATTTGGAACTGGTGACGAGAGGGAAGCACACTGCTGGGACTCATAAAGCATCTCTTACATAAGGCCACTTCTCCAAGATTGGGAGATGTAGCTGATCTACCTAATACATAGATAGAAGCACAGAGAAAGAGGCAAAATGAAGAGACAAAGGAATATGTTGCAAATAAGAGAATAGGACAAATTCTCAGAAAAAGAACTATATGAAACAGAGGTAAACAATCTGCCTGATAAAGAGTACAAACTAATAGTCATAAGGATGCTTACTGATCTTGGGAGAAGAATAGATGAACACAGTGAGAACTTCAACAAAAAATTGAAAAATATAAAAAAGAACCAATCAGAAATGAAGACTACGGTAATGGAAATGCAGAATTCACTAGAGGGAATCAATAGCAGAGTTGATGATACAGAAGAACGGATCAGCGAGCAGGACAAAAGACTGGAGGAAATCTCCCAAGCTGAACGGAAAAAAGAGAAAAGAATTTAAAAGAATGAGAACAGTCTACAGGACCTCTGGGACAACATCAATTCACACTAATGTCCATATTATAGGTGTCCCAGAAGGAAAAGAGAGAGACAAAGGGGCAGAGAATATATTCAAAGAAATAATAACAGAAAACTTTCCTGACCTAAACTTCCTTAGTACATCTAGGTGCAGGAAGCATAGAAAGCGCCAAACAAGATGAATCCAAAGAGGCCCACATCAAGACACTCTATAATTAAATTGTCAAGAATTAAAGATAAAGAGAGAATCCAAAAAGATGCAAGAGAAAGGCAACAAGTTACATACAAAGGAAACCCCATAAGGCTATCAGCTGACTTCTCAGCAGAAAGCTTACAGGCTAGAAGGGAGTGGCATGACATATTTAAAGTGCTGAAAGGAAAAAACCTACAGCCGAGAATACTCTGCCCAGAAAGGTTATCATTCAGAATGGAAGGAGAGATAAAGAGTTTTTCAGATAAGCAAAAACTAAAGGAGTTTATCACCAATAAACCAGCCTTGCAAGAAACGCTAAGGAGACTTATTTAAGTGGAAAAAGAAAAGACGACAAATAGGAATAAGAAAATTATCAAAAACAAAACAATAAAATCACTGGTAAAGGCAAATATACAGTAAAGGTAGCAGATCAACCACTTATGAAGCTATTATGAAGGTCAAAAGATGAAAGTACTAAAATTATCTATTTCCATGATATGACAGTAATAGATACACATGTACAAAAAAGAGGTTAAATATGGTACCAAAAACATGAATTGTGGGAGGAGGGGAGTAAGAGAGTAGAGCTTTTAGCAAGAGGCCAAAGTTCAGATACCATCAACTTAATATAGATTGCTATATACATAGGTTATTATATATGAATCTCATGGTAATCCCAAACCAGAAACCTACAATAAATACACAAAAAATTAAGAGAAATGAACACAAACATAATACTAAAGAAAGCCATCAAACTACAAGGGGAGAGAGCAAGAGAAGAAGAAAGGAACAGAGAAGAACTACTAAAACGCCCAGGAAAGAAGTATCAAAATGGTAAAAAGTACATACTTATCAATAGCTACTTTAAATGTCAATGGACTAAATGCTCCAATCAAAAGGCATAGGGTGGCTGATTGGATTAAAAAAAAGACCCAGATATATGTTGCATACAAGAGACACACTTCAGACCTAAAGACACTCACAAAGTGAAAGTGAAGGGATGAACAAAGATACTCCATGCAAGTGTCAATGAAAAGAAAGCTGGGGTAGTAATACTTTCATTAGAGAAAATAGAATTTAAAGCAAAAACTGTAACAAGAGACAAAGAAGGGAACTACATAATGATCAAGGGAACACTCCAACAAGAGGATATAACACTTGTAAATATCTATGCACCCAATGTAGGAGCACCTAAATATATAGCAATTATTAACAGACATAAAAGGAGAAATAGACAGTAACACAATAATAGTAGGGGACTTTAACACTCCACTTTCACCAATGGATAGATCATCCAAACAGTAAGGAAACATTGGCGTTAAGTGACACAATAGACCAGATGGACTTAGTAGATATATACAGAACAATCCATCCCCAAACCGAAGAATAAACATTCTTTTCAAATACACATGGAACACTCTGCATGATTGATTACACATTAGGCCACAAAACAAGTCTCCATAAATATAAGAAGACTGAAATAATACCAAGCATCTTTTCTGACCACAACTGTATGAAACTAGAAATCAACTATAGGAAGAAAATCAGAAAAGCCACAAATATGTGGAGATTAAACAAAATGCTACTGAACAATGATCGGGTCAATGAAGAAATCAAAATAAAAAAATACCTGGAGACAAATGAAAATATGACATGCCAGAATTTATGGGATACAGCAAAAGGGATTCTAAGAGGAAAGTCATAGCAATAAAGGCCTTCCTTGACCAAAAAAAAAGAAAAGAAAAAGCTCAAAGAATCAATGTAGCATTGCACCTAAAGGAACTGGAAAAAGAAGGCCAAAATCAGTAGAAGGAAGGAAATATAAAAACCAGAGCAGAAATAAATGAAATAAAGACTAAAAAAAACAATGTAGAAAAATATCAATGAAACTAAGAGCTGGTTCTTTGAAAAGATAAACAAAATTGACAAACCTTTAGCCAGACTCACCAAGAAAAAAGAGAGAAGGCTCAAATAAATAAAATCAGAAATGAAAGAGGAGAAATTACAACGGACACCTCAGAAATACAAAATATTATAGGAGAATACTACAAAAGGCTAAACGCCAACAACTTGGATAACCTAGAAGAAATGGATAAATTCTTAGAATTATGCAACCTTCCAAAACTGAATCAAGAAGAAATAGAGAATTTGAATAGACCAATCACCAGTAAGGCGATCAAAAGTGTAATCAAAAACCTTCCAAAAAATAAAAGTCCAGGACCAGATGGCTTCCCTGGTGAATTCTACCAAACATTCAAAGAAGATTTAATATATATCCTTCTCAAACTATTCCAAAAAATTGAAGAAGATGGAATGCTTCCTAACTCATTCTATGAGGCCAACATTACCCTGATAGCAAAACCAGACAAGGACAACACACAAAAAAGAAAATTACAGGCCAATATCACTGATGAACATCGATGCAAAAATCCTCAACAAAATACTAGCAAATTGAATACAACAATAAATTTAAAAGATCATACACCCTGATCACGTGATATTTATTCCAAAGATGCAGGGGTGGTTCAACGTCTGCAAATCAATCAATGTGATACACCACATTAACAAAATGAAAAATAAAAATCACACGATCATCTCAATAGATCCAGAGAAAGCATTTGACAAGATACAGTATCCATTTATGATAAAAACTCTGAATAAAATGGGTATAGTAGGAAAGTACCTCAACATAATAAATGCATATATGACAAACCCACAGCTAATATCATACTGACTGAAGAAAAGCTGAAAGCTATCCCGCCAGGAAC
Source organism: Ceratotherium simum simum (assembly GCF_057802395.1). Lineage (NCBI taxonomy): Eukaryota > Metazoa > Chordata > Mammalia > Perissodactyla > Rhinocerotidae > Ceratotherium > Ceratotherium simum. The sequence continues at coordinate 23,674,664 of NC_141914.1, read as the reverse complement.
AGGAACCAGATAAGGATGCCCACTTTTGCCATTCTTATTAAACCTAGTATTAGAAGTACTAGCCAAAGCAATCAGGCAAGAAAAAGAAATAAAAGGGATCCAAATTGGAAAGGAAGACGTGATTCTGTCATTATTGGCAGATGACATGATTTTATATATAGAAAACCCTAAAGAATCCACCAAAAAACTATTGGAAATAATAAATGAATACAGTAAAGTTGCAGGATATAAAATCAACATACAAAAATCAGTTGCGTTTCTATACACTAACAACAAAGTAGCATTTATTCTTTTTGCTGCAATTGTAAAAGGGATTGTATTCTTAATTTAATTTGGCAACAAAAAGAATAAAATACCTAGGCATAAACTTAACCAAAGAGGTGAAAGACCTGTACACTAAAAACTACAAAACACTGTTGAAAGAAATTGAAGAAGACACAAAGAAATGGAAAGATAATCTGTGTTCTAGGATTGGAAGAATTAATATAGTTAGAATGTCCATTCTTCCTAAAGCAATCCACAGATTCAATGCAAACCCTATCAAAGTTCCAATGACATTTCTCACAGAAATAGAATAAAGAATCCTAAGATTTATATGGAACAACAAAGACCCTGAATAGCCAAAGGAATCCTTAGAAAAAAGAACAAAGCTCAAAGTATCATACTCTCTGATTTCTAAATATACTACAAAGCTATAGTAACCAAAACAGCATGGTACTGACACAAAAACCGACACACAGATCTATAGAACAGAGTTGGGTGCCCAGGAATAAACCTACAGCTCTTCTACTGCTGGGTATTTATCCAAAGAACATGAAAACAGGAATCCATAATGATACATGCACCCCTATGTTCAATGCAGCATTATTCACAATAGCCAAGACTTGGAAACAACCTAAGTGCCCATCAAGGGAAGAATGGATAAAGAAGATGTGGTATACACACACAATGGAATACTACTCAGGCATAAAAAAAATGAAATTTGCCATTTGCGACAACGTGGATGGACCTTGAGGGTATTATGCTAAGCAAAATAATTCAGTGGGAGAAAGTCAAATACGGTATGATCTCACTTATAAATAGAAGGTAAAAACAACAACAACAACAATAACAAAACACGTAGATACAGAGAACAGATTGGTGGTTAACGCAGAGGAAAAAGGGAGGGAGGAGGGCAAAAAGGGTGACTGGGCACATCTAAATGGTGATGGATGGTAAATAGTCTTTGGGTGGGGAACATGGTGTAATCTACACAGAAATCGAAATATGATGATGTACACCTGAAATTTATATACTGTTATAAATCAATGTTATGTCACTAAAAAAAATAAATAAAATTAAAAAACAGAAAACATAAAATAAAGGGCCACTTTCATGCATTAAAATAAAATGAATTTAGTTATTTGGATAGACAGAGCCAGTCTATAAACATCTATGAGGGTCTAAAGCTAGAAATACCATCACCATATTCAGTGGTGGAGAAGCAGTTGGCACATTTACCAAGTGCTCACTACAGACACTGCCCTTGGAAGGTGGCATTCCTTGAGGAGTCCTCCTTAGCCGGTTGGCCCACTCTGAGTACTAACATCTGATTTTCACCACTGAAAACTGTTCTATTAATTTTATATAAAGTGTGCATACTCATAGCAAAAATGCAAACAATATAAAAGAACAAAGAACAAAGGTTTGCATTCAGTTTTGCTGCTTAAAGGTTGAGCAAGGTCACCTCTCTGAATCTCAGTTCCATCGTGTGTAAAATGAGCATGGCAGTAACTCCGCTCAGAGTTGTGAGAATTGAGAGCATGTATTTGAAGTGTCCAGCACACAGCAAGCCCCAAAACTGGGTGCAGAAACGGTTATTCTTACCTTTTATTACCTGACTTGAAGGGCAATGGCTACAACTTACTAACATTAGCACTTAAACAAGACATGAGAGATAATTTTGTTCTTTAAATTCTAGTTATTCTCAGGCATTTGGTATAGAAATGTGGTATTCCCATGAAATAAAGTAAATCAGCTCTGGTATTTATTGAGAAAATTCCTAGATTGAACCACAATCCTTTAATTAAAGTCTCTGAGGTAAGAGGAATCTATTGAGAATTGTTGTTCCTAACTGATGTCTGATGATGAACATTCCAAAGAATTGGATTAATGTTTTTATAGAATGTTGTTGTGGCCCATTTCTTTCTATTTCCAGGTATTTTTAGATGAATTTACTAGATGATTGAGCAGAAGTCTCAACAAGGAGAGGATTCTCATGGCTGGAGATACCCAAGGTCTGGTAAAGTTGTTCTGCTGAGGAAATATTTCCCTGTGTTTAGTAACTCTTCAGTATTAGTTGAAGTCTAACAGAAGGAGACATATTCACATGAATACCAAATCAGTGATAGAGGAGGTGTTAGAGCGTGTTCCATTGTCCGGGCACACAAAGAATAAGTCATATTGATGTGAACCAAATCGTTGGTGATGAGGCAGAGTTTCTAAGATGATAATTAAAGATACCTAGAACGTGCATGGCACACTAAACTTTACTGATTGCTTTCATATATAGTATGTTATTCAACCTAAACAATGGCCCATGAGCAGGTGGTTCTGCTCCCACTGTGTAAATGTGGAAGGGGAAATCTAAAGAGTTTAAGGGGCGAGTAGAAATGGCATATCTAAGTTGTAAAGCCTCGGAGTGTAGAGTGGATAGTAATATGCCAACATGTTCTAGGTGATTTCCTCTGAGTGGCCTTTGTATCGCTATCCCAGCAGGATGCGAAGCGGCAGGTAGAGCTCACGTTTGGAGTTAGTGGGCCATTGTTTCACATTGGACAGATGACCTAGCCACTCTGAGACCATTATCCTTTCTGTAAAATTGTAATAAAAGATTGTCCCAGAAGTAGAAAGCTTCAGTTGCAGGATGAATAAGTTCTGGAGACCTAATATGCAGCATGGGGACTATAGTTAATAACAATGCACCGTATACTTGAAATTTGCTAAGAGACTACATCTCAAGTGTCCTCACCCCCCCCACACACACACAGAGGTAACTATGTGAGGTGATGTGTGTGTTAATTAGCTCAATTGTGGTAATCATTTCACAATGAATACGTATATCAGAACATCACATTGTACACCTTAAATATAGACAATTTTTATTTGTCAATAATACTTCAATAAAGCTGAAAAACAAAAAAAAGAATCTCTCAGAGACGTTGCCGGCGTGGAATGAGAGTGCACTCTGCCCTCTCTCCTTTCTCGTGACGCCGCAGCGACTTTTGCAAACGAACAGATGGTCGAATCAGATGGTTCTGCCTCACCCTGTTTAACTCAAAAAATATAGATATTCCTACTGCCACAGAGCATTCTTTTCTAATTCCTTAAAAAAGAAAACCCAGCAGTTTAACAGGTGAAGAGACAAGGTAATGTTTGGATTTATGTGGGGGGAGAGAGGACCAGGAAGAGAATAGGGCTCCATAGTGTTTGTCCTCCTCCAGAAGCCAGCTATCCCTTCATCCGCTTTCTTTCTTTTCAGGTATCTTCGGGACTGTCTCTAACCCTGAGTTCGGAACATATGAAATGAAAATTGGTGCGATTACTTTCCAGATTGCTCCTGGAGATATCACAAAAGAAAAAACAGACGTTATTGTAAACTAGGCAATAAAGACATTTAATCTGAAATCAGGTGCTTTATTTAAACAATATACTTGATTGTAACTATTATCATGACTAATATCTGGGAGGGAATTGTGGCTAATGTTGCCCTGAGTAGACAGAGTGTTGTAGAAAATATGGGGGCCCTGGAATCAGAAAGACCTGGGTTTGAATCCTGGCTATGCCACTTACCATTGTGTGACCTTGGAAAAAATCACTTAACCTCTCTGAGCCTCAGTTTTTCTGCCTGTCAAATGCCTGTTTCCCAGAGGAGCAGTAGATGGGGTATAACTGATGTAAAGTCAGGGTGTAACTGATGTATCGTATTTAGTCAATGTCAGCTCTCCTCCCCTTTTCGGCTCTGAACTATCAAAATTCCACACTTATAATTTAATAAGCTTTAAGTTTTTCTACTTTTATTTCCTTTTTGTTTGTAACTCAGTTGGTACTCACATCTCACATCCTGTAACTCAACTCTTCTCTACACTATAGTGACCCAAAACTAAATCCAACCCTTCTTTCTTGATATTCCCTAAAATGTTTGACCACCCCCATTGATGTAACACTTTTGAGCATGCTCTCCCCACATACGTCTATTTGTTTTTAACTTACATACGTATACTCTTATGGTAATATATTTTATACGTTATAAAAGATTAATTTTTAAATTAAAAGGGTAACATAAAACATAAATAGAAATAGAAGTTTAAATACTTTCTATATCACAAAATATTATGGAACTTACTATGTGGAAGTGAGTCTGTAGAATAGCCATTCAATTTATCAGTCATTCAAAATGTAGACCTAAAGAACCTTCAGTTATTTGAAACATGGTAAGTTAGACATATGCTTTTGTCCCTGCCCCCTTTTGAAACTCCATTAAAGTGACAGGAAATGAACTAAAAGGGCACAAACCCACAAGGAAACGAGAGTTGGAGGGAAAACAACAATGAAAAAGAGACAGCAACATACATCTAGAAGATGGGAAGCAGCTAGCCAGTGGAGGTAACTGACCTGAAGTGGAGAAGACTGAGAACCTGCTAGAGAGAATGGCTGCCCCAGAGACACAGGAATGGAGGCAGGAGGAACCTGGGAAGGCAGGGGGCAAGTAAAGAGATGAGAACAGAATTGGATGAAATTCTGTGTCAGGAGCCCTGAGACCTGTTGATTCTAACCCCCATCCTATGCACCAGTCACTTCCCTTGCTCTTCCCTAGCCAGACATGGTAGATGTATTCTCTAAGGATTCTGGACTTAGAGCACCAGGCATAGGGGAGTGTGGGGAGCTAGACTGAAAAGAGTGTTTAAGTGAAGTCTCTGTACTGAGCAATGAGCCCCTGTCCCTGCGGGGCTCCCAGAACAGCACAGCGGCTTATGCCCTCCAGGCATGAGATTGGAGGGTCCTTCTGGGGAGACACTGAGTGCCCTGAAGTCCAGTACTTACTGCCTGCTCACCTTACACTGAAGACTGCCGGTCAGCCAGCCTCCTGCACATGGAGCTTCCAAACTCACTCTTAAACATGAATGGAATGGCAAAGACCACCCAATGTTTGAGGAAAACCTCCACCATGGCAAAGTCAGAGACCATAACAAATGAACTGAAAAAGGAATTTTTAAAAAAGAGACAATTCATAACACACACACACATAATCAAGGAGTTACAGGTAGATAGACAGATCTTCATAATCATAAAATAACTAACATTTATTCAGTAGTTTCTGTGTGCAGATCCTGTCTAAGCATTTTCATCCATTACCTCTTGTAATGTTCAAATAACTGTGAGGAAAGTGCTATGCTGCGCTCTGTGTAACAAATGAGGAACTGACTCGTCAGGTATTAGCCAGCAAGTGGTGGAGTCAACTCCAACCCAATCTGTCCAAATGCAAAGTCCATGTTTCCAACCACTCCACCCAGCTGTCATTAGATGTGACCAAAGTGCTGAAGCTACAGCCTTGACTAGAAGATTCACTGGACTGAAGCCAGCCAGCTATGTCTAATGGTGAAAAACAAAACAAAATTAAACAACAAAATCAAGGAACTTAAGGAAAATGCTCCATTTTATTTCAGATTTGAGATACATGCTTCTCGTTAGTATCAGAACTTTTATTTTTGTATCTTCATTCAATTTTATAAAATAATAAGATAGAATGCAAGAAATTTCCAATAACTGCAAAAACATCCCTGTACAAATCGAGATGGTAAAGTCCACACCCTGGGGACATTTAGCTACTGGGTGGTGTCATCATGCTGTGGACCAGATTGTTTATTCTCAGCCGTTGAATGAAGGTTGCCATAGAAAAGATGATTTTCTGTGGGAGGAGGACATCAATGGATTATGCACAAAACGGTGAGTTGGACAAAGTCTAATCTACAAAAGCTATAACCACATATTGAATTTTAACTAATGCCTTTACCACTAACATGTCTTATTTAGGGGCATCAAAAGCAATTATAGAAAGTTCTGGACAAGCTGTGGAAAACGAATGTGCTGTACTAGGTATGGTCACATGTTACTTTTGGCTACAACCTGTTGAAAATTGGAGGGCTGAGAATACGGTGAGAGGACCTACGGGAGGATGAGGGGGGAGTAGGTGGTGAGTGCTAGGGAAGAAGGTCGGTTCACTGGGTGAGCAGACATAGGTGGTGTGACTTGGTGGCTGTGTGGGAGAGGTCCTTTCTCCCAGCATCCCCTCTGTCTCTTCCTTCCCGAGTATTAAAAGGAACCCAAGCCTGGGTCCTAATAATCCAGGCTCTACCATATACTGAAGGATCCTGGGCATGTCCTCTGACCTCTAAGAGCTTTGCCTCTCTCACCCATAAGATGCTTTTACTAACAGGGAGTTTGCTAATGGTTTTCCCACAGGTGGTTGTGAGGATCAGAAGGAACAACGAATGTAAAAAGTTTTATAAACTGTAAAGTGCTGTACAAATCATCTTTATTTTCCCCACTCTTGTTCTACTTCATATAGCACATCATGTAGCTGACCTCTAATCCTTTTATGAATAGATGTGGGAGCCTGGGTGGTTCTGAGGTGTTTTCTGACACCAACCAATTCTCCAATTCCACTATCTACCCAGAGTTAGCACCAGATTCCACAAGTCAAAGGGCTCAGTCCCCCAAGACTGACCCCACTTCAAACACCCAGGGTCTTTGCAAGTCCCAGGGGCCGCCTGTACTTCTGATGGACTGGCTATAAATTCAGGGTTTCCCACAACCCCCTTCTCAGGTTTGACAAGTCACTAGAACAACTCACAGAACCCAGAAAAACACTTTTCTTACATTTCCCAGTTTATTATAAAGGATACAACTCAGGAACAGCCAAATGGAAGAAATGTGTCTAATGACAGAACTAAAACAATTTAGTAATGAGTTTGAGGCCCTTTATTCAAGAGAAGACAATCCATGGACTGAGGAGTACGGTGCCTCTCTAGCAGTGAGCACTATTCCTGAGGGATTTTGGGCAAGAGCCAGTTCATAGAGCATGAGAAGATGAAATGGGGCAATTGAGGATGCTTGGCTGGGGTTGCATATCTGACCTTGTCTAGAAAGATCAAGGAACAAGGAAATAAGTATAGAGCCCAGAGTTGGCTTGGCATTTAGGGATTGGCTGAGAGACATCCTGTGTTTCGGTCAAGGGAGCATTTACAGGAAAACAAAAGTTTAATTTGAAAGTTTGTCTTGCTGACATGGTACCAGGGGCAGGGGTGGCTCCATCTTGGACCTAGAAATGTATTTAAGCAGCTGTGTAGGGCAAGGTATGGGAGAAGGGGCACAGAGCTTCCATGTGCTTTACAGGCACACCACCCTTCTAGCACCTAGATGTGTTTACCAACGAGGAAGTTCCTAACCCCTGTTGTTTAGGGGTTTTATGAAGGTTTCATTACAAGGCAAGATTGTTTAAATCATTGGAATTGTGATTGACCCTGGAGGTCAAGGGTTGAGGCTGAGAGTTCTAATCCTCTAATCTTGGCTGGGTATCTCTGGAGACCAGCCCCATTCTGAAGCTATCTCATCCCACACCCTCTAGGAGTCATCTTGTTAGTGTATCAATACACTCGTCACTCAGGAGATTCCAAGGGTTCTAGGAAGTCTGAACCAGCAACCAAGGACAAAGACCAAATATTTACTTTTTATGATATCACTGTGGAGAACTTGTAAGAGTGCCCATAAAATATTTATCCTTCCAAACTGGGACTCATGCCTTGCCAAGTAGACACTCAGCTGTGAGTGTGATTTGAAGAAGTTTTGGAAGATCAAAAGTGACCACCCTGAAATATATCTCTTTACTTTGATTATTTTCTCTGATGGACATTTCACCTCCCCCAAACTGCCTAAAGAATTTAACGTAGAAGACCTGTTTCAGGAAGGAGTGACTACCATATGATGGCTGTAATATAATGTAAAATAGATATTACAGTAGGAAAGGCATCAAACCCCTCTCATCAAAAATTCTGACTCTCCCAGTGCAAACTGGTGCAGCCACTATGGAAAACAGTATGGAGATTCCTCAAAAAATCAACGATAGAACTACCATATGATCCAGCTATTCCACTGTTGGGTATTTATCCAAAGAACTTGAAAACACCAATTTGCAAAGGTACATGCACCCCTGTGTTCATTGCAGCCTTATTCACGATAGCCAAGACTTGGAAGCAACCTAAGTGCCCATCAAGGGACGAATGGATAAAAAAGCTGTGGTATATATATACAATGGAATACTACTCAGCCATAAGAAACGATGAAATCCAGCCATTTGTGACAACATGGATGGACATTGAGGGCATGATGCAAAGTGAAATAAGTCAGAGGGAGAAGGTCAAATACCGTATGATTTCCTTCATTAAGTAGTAGATAATAACAACAATAAACAAACACATAGGGACAGAGATTGGATTGGTGGTTACCAGAGGGGAAGGGGGGAGGGAGGAGGGTGAAAGGGATAATTCGGTACATGTGTGTGGTGATGGGTTGTAATTAGTATTTTGGTGGTGAACATGATGTAATCTATGCAGAAATAGAAGTACAATGATGTACACCTGAAATTTTTACAATGTTATAAACCAATGTTACTGCAATAAACAAAAAATTAAAAAAAAAAAAAAAAAAAAAAAATTCTGACTCTCCCAGGCCACATTCTCTAGGTGGCCCTGAAAAGAGTTGCCAGACAAACATTTACATTTATAAGGGAAATCTCCATTTGTAAATGTATCGCCCTCTCTGTACCAGGAAGAGAGGGATGACCTCATCTCTAGAAACTTATGAATGTGGAAGTTGAGGCCTTAAGTCTGCATAATAACCTTACCCTTGTTTACTGTGCTTTTCTGGTAATCTCCCGTAACTGACTCCTCCCACCCCCAGCATCCTCCTTTGTCTTTAGCTGAAGATAGTATTTAAGATGAGAATCTCTGCCATTGTGTTGAGAAACTCAGTTTCCCTGGTTTCTCCCATGTATACATGTTATTAAACTTGGTATTATGTTGTCCTGCTAACTTGTATTAATTATTTGGCCAGCCATAAGAACCTTAAGGGAAAGTGTGGAGGGGGATTCTCCCTCTTCCCCAACAAAGTCATAGTGTCCTACGTTTGACAACACGTTCCCACAACTTGCTCTGCTATCGTGCCTGAAACTCCTACTTCAATAGCCCTCCTCTGATTAAGACACTTTCTCTGGAGGAATAAATCCATGAAGAGAGATCAGAAGAAGGAAATATTGATCACCAGCGTGAGGATGTTAGCAGGGGTCTGTGCACTGGAAGAGCCAGCTGTCCCTTAGAAGCCAGAAGCAGAGAAGGAAGCTGGGCTGGACAAGCTGGGAAAGCCTAAGGAAGCTGCCTGGGAGGGAAGGGCCAGTGGGACACAAGAGGGGCAGCAGGGAGTGCCTGGGCAATGGGAGCCCAGCAGGAGGGTGATGCAGGCAGGGACCCACTCTCCTCCTCCTCCATTTGCTGGAGCCCTGCCTTATTCAGGGTACAAAAGCAGCCCTGGTAATTTCCATTAGTGCTCAAGAGCTCTCAGGGTCCTGAGGGAGGGGGAAATTGTCATCCTTTCACACCTCCACACCACAGAACACATTGCTTTTACCCCCTTGAAAATTTCATCTGACGGAATGAGACCATAATTACTCTTCTGGAAAGTAGAGTGGGAGTTCAGATCCTGAGCAATCTTAGGCTACTGAGCTTACCTCTCTGTGCCTCCATTTAATCTGTGAAATGGAGGAAACAGAACCTGCCTCACAGGCTTGTTTGGAGGGTTGAGTGGACTAACACAGGTAGAGTGCCTTTGAAAGCACCTGAAATATTCAACAATGTAGCTGCTGAGTTAAAGAATCCTGATTGTCAAGAAAATGAGGCTGTCACAGAGTCCCAGTGAATGAAACCAGCTGGGTGGAGGGAGGCTGGAGTCAGGAATCTTCTTGGCTTTTGCTGATGTCAGCTATTTTCATTTCTCAGTGATCAAAGTGTTGCTTCCAGTAAGTATGTGCTACGTGTGTTTCAATTTTTTCCTTTTTTTTTTCAGCTACAGTGCCTCACAGAGATTTTATAGTTACACAAGGTGGATACCTAATGTGCAAGATAATAATGCATGTTCTTGGGGAAAATGATGTCAGGAAAATGGTCTCCAGTTTTCTAGAAGAGTTTGAACAAGGGAAGTACACATCTGTTTCCCTTCCAGCCATCGGAACAGGTTTGCAGCCTCTCCTTGTTACCGTCCAGTGTGGGGCCTTCTGCTCACCACAGGACACGCCAATAGTCAAGAGGCAAGGTGGTAGGAGAAAAAGGACTTTTTATTACAGCTTGCTAGCAAGAGGGAAGATAGCCGTCTTATGCCTGAAAAAAGCCATCTTAAGGGGCACTAAGTCTTGCAGCAGTTATATAGGCCCAGTGGGTTATAGGGGAGGGGGTTAGGAATGTTCACCTTCTGGTGTTACAGACTGGGAGTGCCACACCAGATCTTTCAGTTTCATTGATGATGGCTATTAGCATAGATTCTCTGTTCGGAGGTCATCACATTCCTAAGGAACTGAAAAGAACAAAGTTACCATCTTATCGCAGCTGGGAGGTACACGCACAAGCAGGGATCGTAAAATCAACAAAGCAGGTAGATCTCCTGGAGGGTGCATATCCAGCTGGGTTAGTTTGTCAGACGTCATTCAAATTCACAATAGGGTTTTTTTCCTACAATGGCTTCCCTCATGTCAAGCTTGTCTTGAGCCAGTATCATCATCACTCAAAGATTCTGAGTAATCCAGATTCCTTTAGACTCAGTCTCAGTCTAAATGAACTCCATGCTGAGTCTAGGCAGCAATAGTGATGTGAGTCAGAGAGTGGGCAGCTTTTCAGACCCTGAGGGCCACCTATGGTGCTTCTGCCCCTTTCACCCATCTTTCTTCTTTATATTATGTTCCCTAAGTGTCTTCCCATGTTGGGACCCTAACTTCCTGGTTTTCTCACTCTTCTTTTTGTACTCTGGGGGATTCATTTACTCTCATTATCTCAACTACCGTTTTGCACTGACTCCCAAATCAGCATTTCTAGCCTTCTCCGGGATCTTCTCTGGGACATTTCTCTGTTCCAGAAACTTAATTATAACACAGTCCAAACTCATCATCATCACCATCATCCCTTGCAAAGCATCACCCCTCTTGAGTTGTTTTCTAGTTGCCTCCTTGGGTGGTGCCGTGATGCTCCCAGCTTCCTGCCACCCTTGCTTCCTGGTGCCCTCAGACCCCCCGAGTCAGCACGTCCTACTAAATCTTCTTCCAGGGGAGGTTCAGTTTCAGGATTCCTTTTAGTTTCCAAACCCCTAATACCTCCCCTTCTGGTTTACTGTGGTGTCTCCCATAGGCCCCTCATTCGTGTATTCATTACATTGAAATGCTGTTCCCTAGGTCCTGTGCAAGCCGCTGGGGATGAACTCACAAGTGAGACGCAGTCGCTGTCCTCAAGCCACAAGCTCAGCTTCATCCCGCTGACAGTTTCTAGGAACACTTTCCTCATCATCTCTCACATCACACAATAATTTTCTTAGTCGAGGATGATGCTAATGACCCACTCCCTGATTCCTTCACCTCCCAATTCATGGGCTTTTTTAAAGGCCCTGAGAGAAGCCCTAATAATGCTTTTACAAGGTTATATGATTTAGTAAAACTTCACAAGTACAGTATTTTAACCACCATGGGTTGAAACCACTGTTTCTTCCCACTGTCCCACCTCCCAGGCACTTCGACTATGTTCTTTACATAGTGTTTACTCAGCCTAGAAGATGGGGTACAGAACAACATGCTATAATATCTTTAGCAGGGTCATCATGTTTCAAAGGAAAAATAATAAAGAACCACACTAAATAAAACTGATAAAATTGAAAACATCAATAAATTGGCTTTCGTGTTTACATATCAGTTTCTTACGGAATGAATTCCATAGAATTCTCTGGGAAAATTACAATTTCAAGCTATAGTGAATCTAAGTTTATCTAAAAATATTTTAGCTAGACCATTAATTAACATATATCACATTAGTGTCAGAAGCATTAACTTTGTCTGTTTACCAAATTGACAAGAATAAAAGCAGCAACTATGAAATGTGTAGCTTTTTTTTTTTCAAAGCCCAGGATGAGATGAATGAGAAACAGGAGCGTAGGAAGTGCCCTGATTTTCAGACAGCCCTGGAAATGGATGTCACAGTTTCACCAAATGCTGACTTTCCAGATGATATTCCTGTACACTGGACTGACGTGAATCAGCAGTGGTCCTGTGTGATCCAGCTACAACCCGGACAGTCAGAATATGACACTGTGAAGGACAAGTTCTCTCAGACTTGTTCTTCCTACAAAATAGAGAATTCTTACATTAAAGAATTACTTTTAAATATTGAAGAACAAACATGAAAGCCATTTTTTTCTTAACATTCTATAACACTTTTCCTTCCTTTATAGTTTACTGTATTCAGTTGTTTTTTTTTTGCTGAGGAAGATTCTCCCTGAGCTACCATCTATTGCCAATCTTCCTCTTCTTTTTTTTTTTTTAATATATGAGCCACTGCCACAGCACAGCCACTGACAGGTGACTGGTGAAAGTCCATGCCCGAGAACTGAACCTGGGCTGCCAAAGCAGAGCACGCTGAACCCAACTGCTAGGCCACCAGGGATGGCCCCTTACTATATTAATTTTAACTGGACTCACTCAAGCTCCATAGACTTCAAATCTTATAGTTCATTCATTAGCAGTAATGAAGGAGATTCCCAAAGTCACATGTATATGTATGAATACTTTTACTTATAATTTACAAACCCACTCAAACTGATTCAACAAGAAATGCATTGAAAATTAATGGAAAGTCTAGCAGGAAGATCATCTTTGAAGCGATTTGATCCAGTGGCTCAATGATGTCATAGATCTGGTTCCTCTGGCTTTGCTGTCCACAGTATCAGCTTTATCTGAAGACTGCACTCCCTTGATGATTATAGGAGGCTGCTGGTGGCAATCAAGGGGTCTCTGTTTCCCCCATTCACATCTCACAGCAGAGAAACTGTGTCCTATCCCACAACCACTGGATAAGAGTCCCAGGCTTTGTGTTGAGTGGACCACTCCAACTGGTCAGTGTCAGGGGAGTGCCATATTCCATTGGCTTGGACCTGGGCTATTGGATCCCATCATTGTGTGCTGCCATCATGAGAGTACCCTGATTGATTTAACCCAATTAGACTCCATCCTAGAACTATAAACAGGGCCAACTGTGTCCAAGCACAACAGGGTTGAAGTGGAATGGATGTTCAGAGATTCCCACAATGTCCACTATGCCACATAAAAATATTAGCCAGTAAAGTATAGAAGCTTTTTAGAAGGTTGTTGTCATACCATGTATACCAGAGCGGGGTGTGGCATCCTGGTAATTTAAAATCTAGCAGCTGCTTCCGTAAAACTATGAACTTAACTACATTAGAACACTTATGAAATTGTGCTTTGATAACCCATCACATGCCTAACTCCCCCATTAGATAGTGGGCTTAAGGTAGGATCGCATCTTACTCATCTCTGCATTCCCAGTACTTAGCACAGTGCCTAGCATGCAGTAGGACACAATACTTACTGAAAAAACTTAATTGAATGGATGAACTTAATTCCTTAGGAGGAAGGAGAATCAGGGGCCGGCCTTGTGGCATAGTAGTTAAGTGTGCACACTCCGCTGCTGGCGGCCTGGGTTCGGATCCCGGGCGCGCACCAAAGCACTGCTTGTCAGGCCATGCTGTGGCGGCGTCCTATATAAGGTAGAGGAAGATGGGCATGGATGTTAGCCCAGGGCCAGTCTTCCTCAGCAAAAAAGAGGAGGATTAGCAAATGTTAGCTCAGGGCTGATCTTCCTCACAAAAAAAAAAAAAAAAAGAAGGAGAATTAGAAGAGAGAGACTCCTGCAGAAAGGACAGAATTTAAAGGAGGAGATGCTTCGTGATGTGAAAAGCTGTTGAGTGTACAAGAACCTCGCTTCAATCGTGTTTACCCCATATCTGCAACTCTCTTGGCTCTTGTCCTTCTATCGCACCCATTTTGAAACATCCCAACTTTGGATTTGTTCCATAACCTACCTTCTCTCCTCCTGCTCCTAGATAACATCATTACTAGTTCATAATCCCTAACAGCTGTACCCTCCAGGTGCCTGGAATCCTTCATTGCTTCCTCCAGTCAGTTTCCTGATGCATCCCCACTCCAAACCTTCATCACCCTCCTTGAGGCCTCCATCACTCAGCAAAATAGCTTTCTCTCCTGCTTTTAATACTTGGGTTCTCCTCAGCATCTGCTACAGGTATCCACTCCATTCTTCTTGAACCTCTCTTCCTCCTTTGTTTCTAGAACATCATTTCCTCAGATTCCTCCTCCCTCTCTAGACATAGATTATCTGGATCCCTTTCTTAGGCTTTCATAGTCCGTGTGTGTTCTCCTAACCCATACCTTATCTCTTTGAGGGGTAATGATTTGTTTTCTTGTCTTTCTCCTCCATTAAACTAGAAGTTCCTCGAGGGCAGAGACCCAACACAGGGCTTGATTCATAGTAGATGTTCATAAATGATTATTGAATTTATGTTACATTCATTTTCTAGAAGGAAGAAGAACGCATAGAGAATTATATTTTGAAAAAAGGTAAAGAAAGACAAAGTTTTAAGGAGGGAGGTGTTCATGGTATGAAATGTCATTGAGGGTCTAGAAAGAAATAGTCATTAGATTAGGCAATTATAAGGTGATTTATGACCATAATTGGAGCAATGCAGAAAAACACCATTACTGGGAAGAAGACACCTGGAATGGGTTTGGAGATCAGAATGATTTGAGGCAATAATAGCTGAATGATCACAAATTTTTGAGTAGGAATTTGATTGTCAGTGAATCTCCGGGAATTCCAGGGAATATACATAGGTAAACATTTCCATATGAATTATAAGTTCTGTTTTGTAAAATAGATAAAAATAGGCACTATTACATAGTATAGATACTTTTAGCCTATCCTTTTTCTAAAGGCAGAAAGGTACCTACTGTCTGAATATGCTCTTTATTTGCATTATATTCTCCTTTTCCTTTACCTCCCCACTTCCCTACCTTCCCAGCCTCCCCCTTCTCCCCATCCTCTACCTTCTCCACCTTTTACCCTTCTCCTCCTTCTCCATATTGCTTTTATTAAAATCTACAAAAAACACAATATACTGAGCTCTAAGGTCATTTCCAAAATGTTTTGCCTTTTATCATTTATAGATTTATAGAATACAGAAGGTATTTCTCTGGAAGAGCTACCAGGTGAAGAAAAACCACGTGGACACCAATAATGTCCATACAGATAATGAGAGACTCCTCTTCCACGGGACAGATGCAGACACAGTGCTGCATGTCAATCAGCATGGCTTTAATTGCAGTTATACTGGGATGAATGGTAAAGAAGTGAGCAATCTGACTGATCAGAATGAGCTGAACAGTAGTTCTGGTGTTGACTCTTCATACCCAAGCAGTGTAGAACCATAGATGGCAGCCATATTGTCATCATCAGGATGGAATGCACTGTGTTCCACTGAAAGGAGACTGGCAACTTTCTAAGGACAGATGGAGTGAATTTTAGAAACGATGAATAGTGGCTTTGGTGGGCAAGAACTTCATTTTTAAAAAATTTTTGTTGGGTTTGTGCATGGTTCTACATACTATGATAATTTTATGTTGTTAGGAAGGCTCTTATCTTTCTCTTTAAAGATGCAATCTAGGGAAATGGAATCTGTTTTTCTGTTGATGCCGGTTATTCTGCTAATGATAAATACTCCAGACCAGACAGCAGTGGGAGAAAGCATATTTATATGGTGAGAGTACTGACAGGAATCTACACACGTAGACGTGCAGGAATAATTACCCCTCCATCAAGGAACCCTGAGAATCTTACAGATCTGTTTTACTCTGTAGTAGATGATACACAACATCCATAGCTATTTGTGGTATTCTCTGATGATTATGCTTACCCAGAATACCTCATAACTTTCAGAAAACATAATTTTTTCTTTTCTTAACCTCAAAGAGATGATTTAGTCATATATTTGTAAGAATAATTAGTAGATAAACTATTAGGACCTCGATAAAATAATTCTTAAAAAGGAACAATTTATGGAGTTTTTTTCTTTGCCTTTGACTTGCTTACATAAATAAAAATCTCCATGTTAGGTGATGAAATGTTGAAAGAGCCTTTTTAAAATGCTCTATTGCAATTTGTAGCATTCTTCTCTTCTGAGCATATTGATGGGTGGAAGCTGAGATATGTAAATGACAGAATTATAGCTACAACCATCCACAGACACCAAATCTATAGGAGAACAAAGAACATATTAATTTTTTCTATATGAAAAGAAATAGGATGAATCACTTTAAAGCCAAGATGTTATTGTTCTTAGTGGAACATGTTAAGACATCAAACTGTGTTGAGCTAAACCACATTTCTCAATGAATAGGTTGCTCTTGGGCATCTGTAACAGCTGGGGATTTTACCTCCTTAGGAAACACTTATTAGTAACAGCTCAGCTAAAATGACTGAATCAAAGAATATTCCCCCAAATCTGTTGTGGGACAAATCAGGAAAAAATGTGTTGTATCGTTACCTAATGCTACATAACAAATTACTGCAAAACTTAGAGGTTTTGAGGGTAAGGAATTCAGGCACATCTTAGCTGGGGTCGTTCTGACTTAGAGTCTGTCATAAAGTTGCAGTCAAGCTGTCAGCAGGGGATGCAGTCATCTGAAGGCTTGACTGGGGCTGGAGGATCTGCTTCCAAGGTGAATCACTCAATAGCTGGCAAGTTTTTGCTGGTTGTTGGCAGGAGTCCTCAGTTCCTCTCCACATGGGCCTCTCCACAGGCTGCTTGAGTGTCCTCATGACATGGCAGCTGGCTTACTCCACAGGGAGAAAATCAGGAGAAAGAGAAGCCGAAGATGTCTGTTATGATCTAATCTCTGAAGACATACTCCATCTATTCCACGATATCCTATTGGTTACATGGATCAGCTCATTCAATGTGGGAGGGAATTATTACAGGATACCAGTAAGCAAGGAGCATTGGGAACCATCTTGAAGGCCATACAAATGAATGAATGAATGATGAATTGAAAAAAATGTTAGCAGTGAAAGGAAGCTAGAGGTCATCTAGTCCCACTGTCACCTCTTCCTTCTTCTCCCATCTTCCCCCACTCCCAGGGCAAAAAGCCCTCTAGCCTCTGCTTATCCACTTCCAGCACTCAACATCTTGAGGGAAACTTTTCCATTATGGGACAGCTCTAATTATTGGAAAACTCTTTTGTAAACTCTTGGGTTTATCCTGAGTTGAAAGCTGTTTTTCTCTGTCTATTACCTGCTGATCACTGTCCTACCTTCCAAAGGACACAGAACATATCTCATTCCTTTTACAGATGGTGGCCCTTCAGATTCATCCTTTTCCTCTATGTTAGAATCGGGTAAATTCTTAAACTATCTAGCAGCTTATTTGTCCTGAAGCATCACTTTTCAGGAATTGCAGACATTAAATAAGTGTTTACATTACCATAAAGCACGTATACAGTAAAACAAGTATGGAAACATATAAAGAAAATAACCCTCTCTCACCATACTCCATCACCCATAATTGCAACACTTAGGGGAAACCACTGCCAATGTTCTTATGTAGTTCCTTCTAGTTTCTTCTTCATCTACCTTCAACAAAGTCAAAATCACAATTTATTCAATTACTAATTATACAATATTTTATCTACCATTTTTCATTTAACATTACAAGTATATCCCTCATGTCATTAATTTTTTTCCATAAACATAATCTTAATGGCTGAGTTATTCTACTATATATTTTCCTTTTTTTATGTGTATGTAACAATAAAGTTTTTCAAAGTGTCATCATCTTTACTTATAGTTTAATAATCCAATTTTTCTTTTGCAAAATATCTACCATTTTCCCCATGTCATTAAATATCTTATACATCATTTTAATGATTTCATAGTATTTCATTGTATGTTTCTACATACATGTCATGTCAAAATAGGATGCCTGTATTTCTAGATAAATATATGGTTGGAATATGAGATGCAAAGACCATAATCCACCTTCAACAAGACACTGCTCCCTAAACTTCTTGATGGAAATATAGTCCTAGAGAACAAAGCAAACTTAGATAATGCTCTGTTACTGCCTGGGCCTTGGCTTCTAAGCCCAGTGTAGAATTCCAGGGAGCCAGGTTGGAACATGAAAGGACTCCTTTGACTTAGGTTAGGTAGGCTCTCTTTTTTGTTTTTTGCAGGGAAAGATTTGCCCTGAGCTAACGTCTGTTGCCAATATTCCTCTGTCTTTTTTTTTTTTTTTCTCAGCAAAGCCCCAGTACATAGTTTTATATTCTAGTTGTAAGTACTTCTAGTTCTTCTGTGTGAACTGCCGACTGACAGACTAGTGGTGTGGTTCCATGCCTGGGAACCAAACCCAGGCCGTCAAAGGGGAGTGTGCTGAACCTTAACCACTAGGCCATCACGGCAGGCCCTAGGTAGGCTCTTACATGCAATGTAAACTGCTGTCTTATGTCTCTTCTGATGCTGTTACTCAAGGACTCCCCAATTTATTTTGCTGTACTCTTACTTCAGTAGTAAGACACAGAAGTCTTGAGTATAATACACGCACGTTATTCAAGTTGTGATGGTTTCTTGAGGAACAAAATATAAACCAATCAATAATTATAGTTGTTAGAAATTCTGCCTTCCATCTGTCTGAAGCTAAATCATGTCTTTCCATCTTTTAGTCCATCTGCTTCCCAGCTAGCTTGGCATTCTCTATCCGTATGATTAAGATGGGCTCTACTTCTCTCCTAAGAACTCACTGTTTCAAGTTAAAATAAGAAGTCTTTCTCAAACTTTGTTAATTACTGAAGAAGTGGATTTCTTCTCTGTGGGTTTCTGAACAGTTCAGAGTTCAGGCCAATGGTACCTGACTGATCTGAGACCAGAGATCATGCGCTACAATTCTGGACTGGTGGCCTGCTTTCACAGAGGGCTTTATTATCTCTATATCTTCTCTCCTCTTGTTACATCTCCTTCTCATTTCTTTTCTCCCTTCCAATCCTTTCCCTCACTTGTGGAAGAATGAGGACACACGCTCTGCTTGGATCAATCAGAGGAAACATTTTTATTTTTTTTCCTGCATTTATAGTAGAGAGCCAGTCAAATTCCATGTAGTATATATGGTGATGTGTTAATTGAACACAAGGATTGTGAATTCATTTGCAGGGTGGTGAGTTAATTATCACAGGGTTGGTAAGATCATTTACAGCGAATATGAACAAATTCAATTTCTGCTAAACAATTTATTAGAAGAAACCTAGCTTCCTACAGTAAACATGCTTTATAGTAAACGTGCTTTACAAGCTTAATTAATTAAATTATTACATTTACAAGCTGTTGAGGAAAACTCACTCTTCTTGTGTGTTTCTCCTTTACTCTTACACTACTACCACACTCACAACACCTCTGATACCAGATGTGTGGGTTTTCCCACACACTATGCAATTCTCTGTGACATCAGCTGGGTGTCCTACAATTTAACTCAATTCTGATACTACCTACCTGGAGATCCCACAGGTTAAAATCTCAGTCCCACAAGACTCCCCTCCACCCATCCACCCCCACACTGCAGGCCAATCAGAATTCCTAGGTTGTTACCTGTGCTTCTGACCGATCAACTATCAATTCGGGTTCCCATGAGTCCCTCCTTGTGTTTGAAATTTGCTAGAATGGCTCACAGAACTCAGGGAAACACTTATGTTTACTGGTTTATTATGAAAGGATATGAGAAAGGATACACATGAACAGCCAGATGGAAGAGTTACATAGGGCAAGGTGTACCTGGGAAGGGGCACAGAGCTTCCACTCTCTCTCAGAAAGTGCCATTCTCCCCATACCTCCCCATGGTCACCAACTCGGAAGTTCCCTGTATCTTTGGGATTTTTATGGAGGCTTCATCACATGGGCATGATCAATCATTAACTCAATTTCCAGCTCCTATCCCCTCCCTGGAGAAGAGGTGATGGGGCTGAAAGTTCCAAGTTTCTAATCGTGACTTGGTCTTTCTGATTACCAGCCTTCATCCTGGAGCCCACCCAGAGTCACCTCACTAGAACAGAAGACACTACCAGAGGGGAAGGGGGGAGGGAGGAGGGCGAAAGGGATAATTCGGCACATGTATGTGGTGATGGGTTGTAATTAGT
This sequence comes from Ceratotherium simum simum, assembly GCF_057802395.1. NCBI lineage: Eukaryota > Metazoa > Chordata > Mammalia > Perissodactyla > Rhinocerotidae > Ceratotherium > Ceratotherium simum. The sequence goes on along the minus strand of NC_141914.1, from coordinate 23,654,275 downwards.
ATTTGGGTGGTGAACATGATGTAATCTATGCAGAAATAGAAGTATAATGATGTACACCTGAAATTTATACAACGTTATAAACCAATGTTACTGCAATAAACAAGAATAGCAACTACAACAAAAGAATATTCTAAGTAAATTGGAATTTTTAGCAATAAGTCAAATATTGCATTATGTTTATCTTGAATTTACATTTAATTCTTACTAAATAAATTAACGTTCCATGTTTCTAAAAAATAAATAAATAAAAAATAAAACAGTGGAATTCTATACAGCAATGAAGAAGAATGAAAGACATAGCTATGTGTAACAACATAGATAAATTTCAAAAATATACTAAACAAGTAAAAAAGAAGTTGTAGCACGATTAGTAGAGTATAATATTTATATTATGTTGTAAAACTCTAAACCAATACTATACAATATATTGTTGTGAGAGACATATGTAATAAAAATAAACTGAAACCATGGGGATTATTAAAAAAAAAAAAAAAGAACAGAAGACACTGCCATACTCAGAAAATTCCAAGGTATTTAGGAACTCTGTGTCAGGAACTGAGGTCAAAGACCAAATGTTAGAAGCAAAGATCCTCCTAGAGCTCTTGTCATTTAGGAAATTACAAGGTTTTTGGAGTTCTGAGCCAGGAATCAGAGGCTGAGACCAATATATATTTTTCTATGATGTCACACAAGCCTCGGTCTTTACCACAATTCTTGGTAAACATTCGAAGGGAATCCTGTAACTAAATTTACCGTGTGAACAACTTAATCTGCAAAGACCTTTGTTCCAGCTCTCTCTTTGTTTGTATTATTTTGTGTTCACCAGGATATAAACATTCTCTAACTTTCTTTTCTGCAACTTGTTGAGAAGGGCATTTTCAACACAGTAATCTATTTCTCCAAAGCCCTTTGCTACCAAAATTGTAATTCTAAAACTAAGACCCATAAAATAAATAATTTTGACTTCCACAAAGTCCAGCCCTGCCTCTTCAATCCAAGCCTTGCCTTTTCTGTGCCGAGTGTGTTCCTGTTTCTTCACACCCAAACCTGGCAACCCCCTTAGCTCACAACACCCTCTTCACATTCTACTTAGTCAGATAGGGTGCATTAGAGAGGATTTTTATAATGCAGAACAAAATTTCTGCCAAAAAAGAAAAATAATGAAAATGCTTTGCTATAGTTCTTTGTAGTTTATAGTGCAGGATGGTGTTTCTTTCATATTAACTCCACTAACATGCCAATTAAAATACCTGAGATAAGGAAAATACTCACCAATACAAAATTGACAACATAAAATGAACAAATCTGGTGTGTAAAAAATTTTTTTGGTATAAATAAAAAAAAAAACATTAAAAAGAAGAGCCCTTTCCACCGAAAAAATGAATATTAGAATCTAGAACAGATTAAGGACTACAGATATAATTCAGGGAAGAACAGAAATGTAGGAGTTATAAAAGAGGCAGAATTTTAAAATTTTTCAACATAATGGTAAATGTCATAGAGTAACAACTCATATTAGTATAATGTCCTATTGCTAACAGAGTATTTGATATAGAGTTTCTCACTTGCTTTTCACGACAGCCCTCTCAGATTGTTACCATACAAAATTGGGGATCTCTTGCTCAATGTGCATAAACAGCCAATTAATTACGGCATCAGCTTTTGGAAAAAGAGATAAGCTTTGTTCTGGGAGATCGAACTGCAGGGAGACAGAGGGCGTGTGCCCTCAGATCTGTCTCCCTGATTCAGGATTCGGGGTGAAATTTAAGAGGTTAGGGAGAACAGGCTGACACGTGGAAATGCTGGCAGAACAGGTTTTCATTGGTGGGCGTCAAGCATTTATGATGAGTTTCCAAACACTTATGACAGGGTTCTAAACATTTATGATGAGGTTCTAAACTTTTGTGATAGTGTTCTAAACATGTATGATGAGATAGGGAAGGAATTTTAGCATCAGATATTCCTGAAGAGGGACCCCTCACTTTTGATAAGTGTCTGACTTTCAAGTTCTGGTCATACCCCAGTCCTTGGGTTCCATGGGAGGGAAGATTTTTCCTTCCATTGTCATTTCAGCTCAAGATTTCTTCTTCTGCACATGCTCTGGCTATGAGACTTTGCACATTTTCTGAAAGGCAATTCTTAACCACTCATGTCAGTTGAGCTGGTTGTGGAGGGCCCGTGGTTACAAGATGCTCACTTCGGCAGAGAGGAAGCTGACGGCCAAAGAGGTGGATTGACACACCTATCTCTCATTCAGTTAGTTAGTGGCAGTGCTGTGACTGAATGTCAAGTTTCTGACAAGTGATCAGAGTTCTTGGCAGAGTGCACAGATGGAGGCAGAATAAAGCTAGGATGGGTTGACAAAGCAGTGAATCAACAGATATACTGAAAAATGAAAGAGTACTAAATAGTCCTATCATGGTAAGTCAAGAAGATATCATTAACTTTGAAAATAGAACATGTAAATTCAAAGCCCTAAACAAAGAGATTTCTGAGTAAGCACAGTAGTCAGGCAGCTGAAAAACTACAAATCAAGGATATGAGAGAAGAAAATTTCCTGGAATTGAAAAAAGAATGTAGCCTGAAAATGCTCTCTTCAAAAATGAAAAGCCAAAGAAAGACACTTAGACGTATGCTTGTAAATTACCTGAATCTTAAAAATAATGAAAGGATGTTTCATAAATTAAGACAGAATTGCACAATAATTACATCGTGAGATAATAGAAAATAATTATTGGTCTCTGCCCCCAGTTCCTGGCACAGAATTCCTGAAACCTTTGTAAATTCCTAGGTGATAAGAGTGCTGAGAGCATCATTTTATCTATTGAGGTGACTCTGGGTGGGCTCCTGGATGGGGGCTGGTCACCAGAAAGACCAAGCCATGATTAGAAGCTTGGAATATTCGGCCACACCCTCATCCTCCAGAGAGGGGAGAGGGGCTAGAAATGGAGTTAATAATTGATCATGCCTACTAGAGGAAGTCTCCATAAAATCCCAATAGGTTTGAAGAGCTTCCAAGGTGGGGAACACATCCATATCTGAAGGGTAACGCACCCCAGCTCCACAGGGACAGAAGCTCCAGCACACGGGACCCTCCCAGACCTCGCCCTGTGTATCTCTTCATCTGGCTGTTGATCTGTGTCCTTTATCATATCTTTTAATAAACTGGTAAACATAAGTGTTTCCCTGAGTTCTGTGAGCCCCTCTAGCAAGTTAATTGAGCCTGAGGAGGGGTCATTGGAACTTCTGATCTACAGCCAATTGGTCAGAAGCTCACCTGATAACCCGGGTTTGTGACTGGCATTTGAAGTGAGGGAAAGGAGGAGGCTGTCTTGTGGGACTGAGCCTTTACCTTTGGGATCTGATGCTATCTTCCGGTAGATGATATCAGAAATGAGTCAAATTGTAGGACACCCAGCTGGTGTTGGAGACTTGCCAGTTGTGGGGAAAAACTTCCACGTATTTGGTGACAAGAAGTGTCAGAAGTGAAGTGTTCTGTGTGAGAGTAAGAAAGACTCACAGGTAGAAAACTGAGTTTTTTCTTTACATACATGGATTAGAATAACTTTTTATTTCCTTTCCTTAGATTGCCCGCAAGGAACCAAGTTATTAAATATACTTAAATATACTTTTTAAGTATAAATTGAATTACAAAGTCAAGTTACTTATGCTTTTAGGTACAAAACTCAGTGTTTTCCCTGTGTCTCCACCCCCAAAGGAGAGGTACTCTAGGGTGAGCCAAGAAAGAATGGCGTCCTCAGTGATATACAACTGAGACTAGGTGCTCAGGCATGTATTTCTTTTGGATTGACTCTTTGAATCTCTTTTCCTTGTACCTTCTTCTCTCTCTTAATAGGGAAGTGGGACAATAAGAAACGTTTGGAGATGAGAAGAGCTTGGAGCTGGCTTCTCCTTGGAAGAGGCCCTTCCAGCTTTGTTAGGCCAAATGGGGCCTGGATGGGATTCAGGGAAAAGGAGGTTTAGAGTGGGCGACTTGGGCCGTTTGGGCTCATGGCCTTAAGGAGAAAAGCTCTCTTCCTTGGGTTTATCTTTCTACTATGTTCTTTTATTGCATTGTACAAAGACCCAGAGGACTAATACGTAGACAAGGGCCTATGGTTCAGGAAGTCACACAACCAAGAAATAATTAGAGCTGAGCCCAATCCGTTTTCTTAGATTGTTCTTTGCTGCCAGACAATCCAGGAACTTGGGATTATAGCTATCTTTCCATCAGTAATGAATATAAGGCCAACACACTAATAAGAAAAACATTGGTGTACAATCAGATTAAAAGACAGCAAATATCAAGATATAAAATACACCAAAACATTGGAAATAAAACAAGAAAGAAAACTTGTTTCAGAATATCAAGAAGCATCACTTAGTACTGGACTAGTGTTAGTAGAGTTGGACTCAGTCCTGATACCAGAACTAAGTGCTCATAGGATAAACTCAGGTAAGTCACTTCAACTCTCAGAGCCTTGGTTCTTCATATTTAAAATTAGGATAATGTTAGCCTTGCTACTTCCCAGGATTAAATAAGATAATACCAAAATTATATTGAAAAAAATTATATTAGTGTTTTAAACTAAAAATTGGAAGGCAAGACACAAATAGCACAAATTACAAAGGCAAAGATAAATACATTTGACTACATTGACATTTTTAAAATTGGAGTTCAGGGTTAACACGGCTGATATGCATCTAATTTTGCTTCCTCCTTAATCCTAAGAAAACCACAAGAAAGGGATTTAAAAGGATACCTAAGCCCTTAAGAACAGGGAGAATAGAAGAGGGGTTGACAGCAAAAACATTTGCTGCAAAAAACTACGGGCAGCTCAACCTCAAGCTGGAAAATGGGAGGGAAGCTGAGAACCAACCTGCTTTACCCTTAAAGGCTCAGGAACTGACAACACGAGCGCCTCTGGAGCTAAGAGAGAAGCAGCGAAGGAGGGCAGGTGCTAAAATGAGGACAGGGTGAAAGCCGTTTCAGAAACAGTCAAATCCCTGGATACTACCCTCACTCTCCTTGCCCAGGATGACTGCCTCTCACCTAACCCAGGGGAGATCTGGAGGCTATTTTCTGCAAAAGGTAAAATAGAGGGTCTCTGAGGAGGACTCCAGGCACAGGTGAGGTCATGGGTTCTTTAGAAAAAATGGGGGAGTCAGTGGCCAAATGCACACTGAATGCTAAATCTTGAGATGACACCCTTCCCCCATTAGGCTCCCAAAACAGCAGCAGCCATACTTTTACTCTCCAGACAAGAGAGTGGAAATTTCTACCCTGAGGAACCTGTCCCAGTCAAAAGGAAATTTTACCCAAGGATACTGACATCAGAGGTTCCCCAATACACAGACACCAAATCACATACAGTGAAACTCAGAGTTGGTAAGGTCATTCACTAGCTCAGAGCCTCCAATAGCTTTTTAGACTCCTGAGAACAGACAACCAAGGTTTATTAGACATTCAGGGAAAGACTAAATCAGAGTATAAAGCTCAAACATAAGTAAACAAAAAAGAATCATCAGAAAGAGAATGCTAAAAAATGGAAAATTTATGCAACAAACGAGAGGTATTGAAATAAATGAGTATAATAGCAGGAATGAAAAAAGAAGATAAAGCTGAGGAACTCTCAGAAAGTAGAGTAAAAACAAACAAAACTGGAAAATGGGAAAAAAGATAAAATTAGAAGACCAGTCCAAAGGGCCCAACATTGGCTAAGAGTAATTCCAGAAAGAGAGGTCAGAAATCAGAGAAGAAATCATCAATGATATCATTCAAGACAACATCCCCAAACTAAAGGACATGTGTTTCCAGACTGAAAGTCTGTAATTGGTGCTCAGTACAATAGGAAAAAAATGGATCAATACCAAAGCATGCCACTGGGAAATTTCCGAGACGCTAAAGAAAAACTTCTAGAGGGAAAAAAATAAAACAGGTCACATACAAAGGGTCAAGAATCAGAATGGTTTCAGATTTCTCATCACCAACCCTGGAAGCTTAAAGACAATGCAGCAAATGCTTTCAAAATTCCAATAGAAAGACATTTCTAGCTATCAGTCTTGGCAGGAGGCTTCTGGTCACTGTAGATTGCAATGCAGAAGAAAACACAAGTCTGTCCAAATAAGAGAAATTCTTCCAAAAAACAAACATTTACATGCATGTTTGGATATGCATAGAATAAATCTGGAAGGACACACAAGAAGCAATAACTATCAAAATTACAAGTGCACATATCCTTGACACAGCAATCCTAGTTCTAGGAATATGTCACACAGATAAAAGAGAAGAATGGTGTGTGTACAAGGTTACTCATGGCAGCATCACAGCATTTTTCAATTGTTTTCCCTGCAAACAGAGAAACTAGATGCTAGATGGCGTAGGAGGAAGACTTTTCACTGCATACTTTCATACTTTTTGAATTTTGAATCTCACAAATATATTACCTATTTTAAAAAAACAGATAGTATCCCTTAAACGTTAAAACTTTTGCATTATAATAAAAAAGGAATAAATAAGGTAAAAATAAAAAAGACCTTGGAAGAAGAGATTATAACCAGGTCTAGTATCTAGAAAATATAAAGAACTTCCACGAATCAATAGAAAAAGCAAGAATTGCCACAAAAATGTGGACAATAGCATGAAAAGACAGTTCACAGAAGAGGAAATTGGAATGGCCAATACATACAGGTTTTAAATGCTCAACATCATAAAAACAATACTGATGTGTTATTTCACATCTATCAGCTTGGGAAAATTTAATGTCTGCCAATATTAAGTATTGAGGATGTGGAAGTGTAAATTAGAGCAACCACTTTTTTTTCCCCAGGGAAAGATTTGCCCTGAGCTAACATCTGTTACCAATCTTCCTCCTTTTTGTTTTTCCCTCTCCAAAGCCCCGGTACATGGTTGTATATCCTAGTTGTAAGTGGTTCTAGTTCTTCTATGTGAGCCACAGCCACAGCATGGCAACCAACAGACAGGTGGTGTGGTTCCGTGACCAGAAGTGAACCTAGGCCACTGAAGTGGTGAGCGCCAAACTTTAACCACTTGACCATCAGGGCTGGCTCTAGAGTAACCACTTTGAAGAGCAAGTCAGAGTCTGCAAGTGTATGCTATAGGTAAGGTATAATTAAAAACACAAATTAAAAGTAGGAGGAGAGATGGTAGATATCATAAATTTAAAAACTATAAGTAAACTGATTCCCAAATAAAAGAAGAGAAAGTCTCAACTTGGATTCAACCCTTATCTTTGCCCTTGGAGAATTTCTAGCTCCCCTCTAAGGAAGGGTAGAGGCTGTTCGGGTAAGTTGACTCTACCCAAACTGTGGCAGAGTCATCCCGTGGAGTGGGCTCTGTCCACATTGAAGGTGGCTGAGGCTCCTGTCACTGACTGAGGAGGTGGAGGTGAGAGAGTTACTTTGGTTTATTCTCCTCCCTCTGTGGTGTGGACATATGCACACCACCCTGAAAGAATGTTCCATATGCTCTTTACTCCTGGTTCTCCAGGGAAGAAGCCACACTGTTGGGGGAACGAGATGACCACATGCCTCTAATGTAACTCATCCCTAGGGGCAATACGTACAGTCTCCTCACCCAGCCCATCAGGGGAAGCGTGTAAAACACAGAACCGTCCTCTCTTCTTTTTTTTTTAACATTTTGAGATTTTATTTATTTATTTATTTTCCCCCCAAAGCCCCAGTAGATAGTTGTATGTCACAGCTGCACATCCTTCTAGTTGCTGTATGTGGGACGCGGCCTCAGCATGGCGGGAGAAGCGGTGCGTCGGTGCGCGCCCGGGATCTGAACCCGGGCCGCCAGCAGCGGAGCGCGCGCACTCAACCGCTAAGCCACGGGGCCGGCCCCGTCCTCTCTTCTTTATGCCACCTCATTCTCCCATCTGCCCAGGGCCCTTTTAACTTCTACTCCTTCCAACTTTGAGCCTTCCCTCCTTCCCCATACTGTGGCCCTTTCCTCAGTAATTAGCAAGGCCCATGTTTCCTCTAGCGTCTACAAAATCTTCACAACCTATGGCATCATTGTGGAGTCATGGCAATTCAATCAAATACAAGTATGTTTTTAAGTCAAAATGCAGTAAACTAGATCTTTAATGATCACTAAATGTGTAAGGCAAAGGAAATAATGAAAATGGTTTAAATTTATAAAAACAAAAAATGTAAGGCAATAAAATAGAAGAAACAATCAAAAAATGCATTTAAAAAATTGAAATCATATTTTTAAATGATCTGATCATCATTCATTCAACAAATAACATTCATTGATTCATTCAACTATATGTCTGACTCATATATTGACTATATGACTGACATTACATTAGGCACTGGAGATAATAGCGATAAACAAGATCAAGTTCCTGCCCCCAAGGACCACACACTTTAGCGGAGGAGAGAGACGTTAAAGAAATAATTACATAACTAATTAATCAAACTTTTGATAAGTGTTAAAGGAGAAATAGATGGTACTATAAGGTGTACTTAACTGAAGATTTAACTGAGTCTGAGAAGTCAGGGAAGGCTTTCCTGAAGAATGAAGGAAACCAGGATATGTCACCCAGAAATATGTCTTTTTGACATAAGAATTATTTTGAGCTGAAGGCAATTAAGAAGCAGCAAATGCAGGAAAGCTCTCTGCCCTCGCCTTATTTGCCTAAAAGCAGGACATAAATTTACAAAAGTGTCCTGCCTCCCCTCTCTACCAGGAAGAACAAAACAATCACTGGAGACAACTCTAGACTCTTAGCAGCCTGAAGGTGGCACCAGAGGAATCTACACAGCAAACTTGACTTACTAGTCTTTAGCTATACTTCCTTCCCCATATATTTGCCTTCCCACATTTGGTCACCCATAGAGACTAAAGGTCCTTCTCCTTTGTCTCGTCATTTCTCTAAAAGTTTACTGTTCCTTTGCTAAGATGCTATATAAGCTCGAGTTCTAACCAAACCTTTGTGTTACTCATCTCTGGGTACTCCCATGTGTTACATGCATGATGCACAGGTTAATAAACTTCTGTTTGTTTTCTCTTATTTATCCATCTTTTGTCAGTCCAATTTACAGGGCCCCAGGCAGAAAAACTAAGATGGGTAGAGCAAAAGATTTTCCCTCTCGTACGGGAATATGCCAAACAGAAATAAGACTTGCAAGGTGTTACCTAATGCTACTGTAGTAATCATACTGCAATATATAAATGTATCAAACCAACACATTGTACACCTTAAACTTACACAATGTTATATGTCAATTATATCTTAATTGAAAAAAAGCTTTTTTGGGGCCAGCCCACATGACCGAGTGGTTAAGTTTGACACACTCTGCATTGGTGGCCTGGGTCTGGTTCCCGGATGTGGACCTACACCACTCATCAGTGGCCCCACTCATCAGTGGTCATGCTGTGGCAGCAGCTCACATACAAAAGAGAGGAAGATTGGCAATGGATTTTAGTTCAGGGTGAATCTTCCTCAGCAAAAAAAAAAAAAAAATTTCGTCTTAGAAAATAAGAAGGTAAAATGAAAATGTTTAAGGTAAAATGAACCTCTGTTTCCAAGTGAGATGGATTAGCTAATGACAGACAAGTGCTCACACCTAAAACAACCAGAAAAGTGAAACAAAATAGAGAAATCATATACGTTATGAGCCGCATAATGATGTTTCTGTCAACAATGGACCATACGTACAAGGTGGTCCCATAAGATTACAATGAAGCTGAAAAATTCCTATTGCTTAGTGACATTACAGCTCTCCTAATGTCATAGCACAACACATTACTCATGTGTTTGTGGTGATGCTGGTGTAAACAAATCTATTGTGCTGCCAGTCATATAAAAGTATAGCACATACAATTATGTAGTACATGATATTTCATAGTGATAATAAACAACTATGTTACTGGTTCATGTATTTACTATACTATACTTTTTATTGTTATTTAAGTCTTTCTACTCACAAAGAAAAGCTTACTGTAAAAAAGTGTGCTGTGTTATGCCAGCAGCCTTACACTGCTCGTGTTTACCACATCTCTGCATTTCATTATTTTCTTTTGTGCTTGATTTAATCTCATGTTGTTTTGTTCATCATGGCCCCTAAGCATATAAAAGCCACTGCTAACATTACCAGTAAAAGGCCACCTTGAGTTATTGACCTGCAAACAAAATTAAAAGTGATTAAAGACTATGAAGGTGGAAAATCAGTGATGGTTATTGCTCACCAGTCAGGCATTTCCCATGCCACCATAGCTATGATCTTGAAGAATAAGAACAAAGTGACAGAAGCTGTTAAAGGATCTGCTTCATTGAAGGCAATGAGACTAACAAAAATTCAAGAAGGGCCTATATCAGGCATGAAAAAATTTCTAGTGACCTGGATTGAAGACCAGACACAGAAGCGTATCCCTCCAGCACCATGATGATCATGGCCAAAGCAAAAGGTTTGTTTGCAAAGTTGAAAGAGAAGTATGGACCCGACTCTGATGCTGAATTTACTGTTAGCTCTGGGTGGTTTAAACAATTCAAGGATTGTTATTCATTACATAATGTGAAAGTGAGTGGTGAGTCACTCACAGAGTGCTGATGTGAAGGTAGCTGAAGAATGTTTGGAAACTCTAGATAAGCTGATTGTGGAGGAAAATTACTTGCCAGAGCAAATATTCAATATGGATGAAACCTCTGTATTCTGGAAAACGGATGCCTGAAAACACTTTCATCCATAAGGAGGCCAAGTCAACACCAGGTTTCAAGGCTTTTGAGGACAGGATAACAGTCTTGCTTGGGGGCAAGGTTGCAGGCTATTAATTGAAACCCTTTGTGATCTGGCAGAGTGAGAACCCCAGGGCCTTCAAGCATATCAATAAGCACACCCTGCCAGTGTACTACAGGAGCAATAAGAAGTTATGGATGACTCAGCTCCTCTTCCAAGATGCCCTCCTGAACTTCTATACCAGTAAAATGGAGAAGTACTGTTTGGAGAATAACATACATTTCAAGATTTTGCTTATTGTTGATAATGCTCCCAGACATCCTCCTTTTATTGGTGATCTTCATCCTAATATCAAAGCAGTGTTTCTTGCTTCAAACACAACCCTCTTAATCCAATCAATGGATCAAGTAGTTATAGTAGCTTTCAGGGCCTGTTACCTGAGGAGGACCTTAGCCCAGGCTATTGCTGCAACCGAGGAAGACACTGATGAAATCCTGGGGGATTACAGCATCTATGACTGCATCAAGAACCTTGCTTAGTCTTGGGGTGATGTCACCAAGGAGTGTCTGAATGGCATCTGGAATAAGATACTCAAGAGGTTTGTCCATGACTTCAAAGGATTTGCTAAGGATGAGAAGGTTGCAAAAATCAACAAGGGTGTGGTTGAGGTGGCAAACAACCTTAACCTGGGTATGGATGCAGGTGACATTGAGGAGCTCCTAGATGTGGTTCCTGAGGAAATGACTAATGGAGAGCTGTTGGAACTGGAACACAAATGCATGGCTGAAGAAGAGACAAGAGAAAAGGAAACTGCAGGAGAAGAAAAAGGAGAACCCCCCAAGAAAATTCACAGTGAAGGGTTTAGCAGAAGCTTTTGCAGACCTCGACAAGCTCCTTAAAAAGTCTGAACACATGGACCCCAACACCGAAAGGTTTTCATTAATAGACAAGAATGTTCGTGGTGCATTAGCTGCTTACAGGCACATCTATGATGAAAAAAAGAAACAAACCAAGCAAACCACCATGGATATATTTCTGAAAAAGTGACACCTTGAAGAAGAGCCTCAGGCAGGTCCTTTAGGAGCTATTCCTGAAGAAGGCACTGTTATCATAGGAGATGACAGCTCCATGTGTGTTATTGCTCCTGAAGACAAGAGGTGGAGGTGGAAGACAGTGATATTGAGGATCCTGACCCTGTGTAGTCCTGGGCTAGTGTGTCTTAATTTTTAACAAAAAAGTACAAAAAGTAACAAAAAATTTTAAAAAATAGAAAAAAGCTTATAGACTAAAGATATAAAGAAAAGATTTTTGTACGGCTGTATAATGTGTTTGTGTTTTAAGCTATGTGTTATTACAAAAGAGTCAAAAAGTTTAAAAAATTTAAAGTTTATAAAGTAAAAAAGTTACAGTAAACTAAGGTTAAATCACTATTGAAGAAAGAAATTTTTTTTAATAAATTTAGTGTAGCCTAAGTGTACAGTGTTTATAAAGTCTACAATAGTGTACAGTAATGTCCTCGGCCTTCACATTCACTCACCACTTGCTCACTGACTCACTCAGAGCAACTTCCAGTCCTGCAAGCTCCAATCGTGGTAGGTGTTCTATACCGATGCACCATTTTTATCTTTTATACTATATTGTTACTGTACCTTTTCTATGTTTCGATACACAAATACTTACCATTGTGTTACAATTGCCTACAGTATTGAGTGCAGTAACATGCTGTACAGGTTTGTAGCCTAGGAGCAATAGGCTACACCATTCAGCGTAGGTGTGTAGTAGGTTTGTGTAAGTACCTTCTGTGATGTTTGCATAACGACGAAATCCACTAATGACAGATTTCTCGGGATGCACCCCCAACATTAAGCAAAGCGTGACTGTACTTTAAGGCGGAGGAGAGCTGCTGAGTCAGTGAGAACTGGAGAGGCTCAGGCTCCAGAGAGGGAGAAGCTTGGAGAGGGAGAGCTGACTTCTGCAGCCACTTTACCCAGGGGTCACTTACCAGTTCTGGGCTGATAATCCCAGGCCTTGCACCACGGAAGACCACTGTTAGGAGACAAACTAGCAGAGTTTTTAGAGGAGATTTGGGAGGACCCTTCAGAATATCTGTTAAGTTCTGGGAATGCATGAGGCTGGAGTCTAAAAATAGAAGCAGAAGCCTCTGAAAGCAGAACAGAGCCTTCTGAAATCTTGTGAGACAAAGATTAGAATTCTGGATTTACCAGGGGCATTTCTGCTGAAAATCCTGAAGAGTTGGGAGTAAAATTGAGGTAGACTGAACCTTACCTGGGCTGCAACTCAGCCTGAACTCAGCACGGTACATTATTGTCTTCAGGTGACCAGCCACCAATTAGAAAGAAGATGCTTCATAAAATTAATGTCATTTTTATTTTACATGTGAAAATAAACAGGCAAGAACATCAAAGAGTATTTTGGATTCAAAAGGAGTCATAAGAAGAATTTGTCCTAGCAGACATTGAAATGAATTTCTAACCAATTTGAGACCCATGGTATACAAGAATATCAATAATGAGAATATTAAAAAGACTCACACTTTCCACCATACTCTCCAAAAAATTCCAGGAGGATTGAAAGTTAAATACTTAAAAATCAAAACAAATACTCCCACATATGTGAACAGAGTAGCACTAGGGGAAATCACTTTTTGACTGTTGATGAAATAAAAACTAAAAAAAAAGATGGATGGCTTCATTATTTAGATGGTTTTAGCTTTGATGGAATGAATACCAATAAAGTTGAGATTTAAAAATTCAGAAGAATGGAGAAAATGTTTGCACATAAACATGAAAGTTCATAACTAAAAAGTATAAAGAGTTCATATAAATGAGTAAAAATACTAACTGTCCATTAAACAAATGATTAAAAGACAGTTCATACAAGACACATGATTTTAAATCACTATTTTTAAAATATTCAGTCAATCTTCTTGGTAAAATCACTCCAAATTAAACCTGCTGTTGAATTAAAACCAAGATTGAAGAGGTTAAAAAATCTTCCCTAGATTAAAAAACTTTGAGATAAGTTTGTTAATTGCAGCTGTGTATATTCAGTATAATCAAATGTTGTTTAAGACTAACTAGGTCTATCTGTGCCTCCTTCGTATATGAGTGAGCCATCTTTCCCAGGAAATCGGGGTCCAAATGTCAAGATTCAGCCTTACAAGGCCAAATGAAGGCTGAAGATAAAAACTAACCAGAGGGGCCAGCTCCGTGGTGTAGTGATTGAGTTCAGTGTGCTCTGCTTCAGCAGCCCGGGTGCACGGTTTCAGATCCTGGTCTTGGCCCTCACCACTCATCAGCCATGCTGTTTCGGTGACCCACATGTAAAATGGAGGAAGATTGGCACAGATGTTAGCTCAGGGCGAATCTTTCTCAGCAAGAACAAAACAAAACACAACTAACCAGAAAAATCCAAAAACAGTCAAGGGAAAAGAAATTCAGTCTTCAAGGCCACATGCAGGCTGGTGGGAAGGCACCAACCTCCTCTTCCCCTACCTAAAACCCTAGCACACGCTCTCCCTCCCCTACCTAAAACCACGGATAAAAACCCCTACCTTTTTCCCTTCAAGGAGGTGAATCTGAGTTCTAACTCCCATCTCCTCTTCTGGCTGCCTTTCTATAGTAAACGACTTTTCTTGCCACAAGCCTGGTGTTTCTGGGTTTTTTTTCTTTATTGGCCCTCCTGTAGGCAAACGAACGTCTTTTTTGTTTGGTAACAATGTTAAGTTTCATTTTGTACCTAAAAAAAGAATTGGAAAAACATTTAAAAAGTGATAAAACCCAAAGCCTGCAATTCTTCAGGAAAGCAGATATGATTGTGCATTAATGATAGTAATGTAAATGGATCCAGTCTTCCTGGAGGGCGAAATTGTACTTTATTGAAAGAATCATAAATATACCTAACCCCTTACCAAGTAATAGAAATGTCCTGAGGAAATAATATTTAATGAAAAACAAAAGCATGCATATACAATGTTTTGTTTATGATAGCAAAACACTGGAAGAAAGCTAAGATTCCAACAATACATAAATATAGAAGCTAGCTGTGGTATATCAAAATGATATACTTTAGTGTTATACTAAAAATGATAAATATAAAGATAATATAGGGAATAGAAAACAGTTGGTTAAATTATGTTACATAAAAGGAAGGATACCAAACTGTGTGTACACAACCATTACAACTATAAAAGAAGCACGAATAGATACAGGAGGGAGAAGGACAGATATAGGGAATGTTTCTAGATGGGTTAAGATCAACAGACTTGTAATTAATATTCTGTGAAGTTGTCAAAATCATATTTTTAAAGAATTTAATACTGCTTTAATGAGAGCAGGATTCTCTTTGCAGGATATTGAACTGTCTTATAGAAATACAATTATTTTCTGCCTTCTTAACTGACAGATGGAAAGATGTTATGTGAACCTTATTGAAGCTATATTTTCATAGAAAGAAAAAACTGTCAGAGATAAACGATGGTCAGAGTGGGTCACCCCACCCCAGGGGGATGTTCTGTAGGGGAGGAAAAATAATTTTCCCTCTACTTTTCTGATTTCTTTGCTGATAACCCTGTAATAAAAGACATATTAACAAGTGAAAAGCAAATAGAAGTTTATTAACATATATACCTCATGTATACGTGGGAGATACCCAGGGAGAATGAATAGCTATGTGGCTTAGAATTCAGACTTAAATACCATCTTAATAGGGAAAAGGGAGGGCAGATGTGAGTCTCTTATGAGGAGTAAATGGTTTTTATGAAAGATGAATGAACCCTTAGAAGAATAAATGCGGACTATGATAGCTTGTGACAAAGTTTGTCTGGGTATGGTGTGGACTTCTAGTCTTCTTTCCTGTGAAAAAAGTCAATTTTCTCTGGTTGATGAAACTTCCAGGGAGGAGATTTATGACAAATGAGTTCTTTTCAGAGGAATTGTCTTTAGGAAGGTAAGGAAGGTAAGGAGAGTTCAGAGAAATACTCTCCCTGCATTTGCTGTTTTATAAGTGCCTGTAGCTCAAAATAATCAATAGATCAAAGCAGCTATTTTACAGGTGGCTTGTCCTGAATTCCTACAGTCATATTCTGGGGTGGCATATCCTGTGACTCTTCAGTTCCATCTCAGAGTGTTAGCAAGAAAGAACATTTCCTAGTTAGCGAGCCTGAAGACATTGGGACGAAACTGAAGATGAAGGAGTTCAAGTTTCCCTGGATTGGGATGAAACTGTGCCTGTACTCACAAGGTTAATGTGGGAAACAAAGTAACCAAAGTTTCTGAGCTTGCCTTGCAGAACAGCAGGAGGACCACTGATAAGAGAGTAACTTGCCAACAGCCCTCTGCCTGACTAAGCATCATGCAGGAGCACTGAGAAGCTAAAATGACTGATTGTAAGCTTCACTCATCATAAGAAATATGACAAACAGTCACCCCTGTGCAGAGTACTCTCAGAACTTCAGTCCCCAAGGCCACATGCTCCCCTCCCCGTCTTGTTCTCACAATGTGCTTTGGAAAAATGCTTACAACTGCATTTAGGCAAACTAATCTGTGACCAGTAGAAAGAATAACTTGTGAGCAGAAAATTTATGTCCTCTGCCCAAACTGTTCCTCTGTCCCAGATAAAGAAGTAACTGAGGATTTTTAGATTCCTCAGGAATGTGGCATCCAGCAGACCTGCTATAGAGAAGTGCCCAACGTTCTGTGGTCATCCATCACCTGACATTTCTGAGCCCCTTCCCCATCCTGTTTGCCTTATATAAGTCATTTCCAAGTCAATTCCCCTTTAAAATGGGTTTTTTAGGATGATAGTCCACCATCTTCCAATATGCTAGCTTATCGCTTACTAAGTACTTTCTCTACCACTGCCTGCTTGGCCTTTTATCTTTCAGAGAGCAGATCAAGCCCTTGCTCAGTATCAAATTGGTGATCCAGATGGGATGATTAAGTTCCGCTCGTGGCTAGCCAACCTTGGGTGACCAATCTCTCGGGTAAGTCCCTAGCAGCTCCCACACCCTTTTGTCTTGGAGATTTGTCCCTTTTGACTTCCCATACCGACACCAGCTGCCTCTAAATGCTCTCTGTGGTGGAAAAGAGAAACAACTATCTGGTGAGTCAATGGGCTCAATCTGGGATAGGGTAAGTCACCTCAGGGATGCCAGTGAACTCCCTTCCCCTCCATCTGAGTTCCCTTCCATTAGTGGAGGGGCCATCTGGGGTCCCTTCTGTTTGTGGAGGGGCCATCTGGGGTCTTTTCCATTTGCAGAGGGGCCATCTGGGTGCACATTTGGAGTGGGAATAGTTGTAGGACTTTTACCCAGAATCTGGGAACTGTTTCACTGGTGTCTGGATTTTCAGTGTCTGGATCTGTGTGTCTGTCCATCTCTGTATTGGAATGGGGAACCTGCCATCTGTCCCCAAGTGGAGCCCACTGGGCCTAATTCTGAGTAGATGGTCTGATTATAGTTATAAGATAACATCTGAAAATGCATGATTTTCTTTTGTAACACCACATGGCCACAATATTCTTTGCACTCTGGAGAGAAAAAAATGGCCAAACAATGGATCCTTAAGTTGGAAAAGTTTGAGAGAGCTCTCATCATAAATAACTGTTTCATTGGTACCTATGAAAAAGGAAATACAATGACTAGTCTTAAGAACTTAATCAAATTTGGGGTTTCAGCTTCCTCTCATGGTCTTACAGATGTTAATGAAGGCATTGAGTTAACAGAGGAGTGAAAGGAAGCTAGAAGAGAAATAAGGGGACTCCTCTCAGCAAGGTGGGAATTTTTAAAGGAGTTAAAAAAATAAGGTAAATAAGACAGTGGGACAAATAATATGAATATTTAAAGAGGGAAAAACAAAGAGGAATCAAAAAGGGAAGAGGCACAGGACTCATCTCAGTAGAATGGACATCTTCAGCTGGTTATTTAAAAAAATGGGATATTAACAAACATGAGTGAGATTAAAACAAAGGTTTTAATAAAACACTGCCTAAGGTTGGATGGGCTAAAAGGACACTCTACTGGCCCCTCCAACATTAAAGGACCTCAAACAGGCCCATTGTATTCACCTAGTTTGAAAAAATTTTGAAAAGCCAGAAAGCAGAAATCACAATGAGAAGCCTGAGAAAGTGTTTAAACTAATATTGTATGAAGATGTCATGTCAACTTTGCCTGAATGTTTTTTGGAAATGGATGTTATGTCTGGCTGAGAATGCTTCCCCTACAAAATATTATAACACTGACACCTGTTAATGTAATCCTAATGGGAGTTATGATTAGAGGTATTAAAAGTTGATACAAATTAAGGTAAAACTTGGACAAAATTGGTATATTTAAATGAGCCTTAGGTAAAATAATTGCATCTCTTTTGCCTGAGTGTATTATAGATTATGTTATGGGGATTGTGACTTACTGGAGAACATTTCCCCTGCCTGGTATTGTAAGAGCATATGAATCCACCCTTCAGGCAATGTTAATTAAACATGCTAAGGGAGATCTCACTTTAAAATGGCCATTCTGGGGGAACTCTGGTTCAGACAAGGCAACCTTAAGGGGACACCCTTAGAAGAGAGGATTCAAAGTCTCTCACAATGGAATGCAGTCTTTGATTAATGTGAAGAAACTTCTAGAAGACAAAAGGATCCCTACAGCAAAAAGAAAAGAATATTTAGTAAAAAAAGAAAAAAAAGACTTTAGCCATCTGAGCAAGTCCATCTGCCAAGGAGCAATTTGGATTCAACTATTCTTTTGAGTTTTGTACCTGAGACCTGACTAAAATTTTGAAGACCTCTGTTTGTGTGTATCTGACTCTCTATATATATGTCTGCCTCCAGATGATGTAATTTATAAAGGCTGTCTATTTAATTGGCTTGAAGTAAGTGCTTATATAAATTATTTCTAATGGTATTAGAAACTAGCCCACATGTCTTTCAAATTAACATGATATAAAATGATTTTTGGTAAATAAAATCTTGTTTAAGTTTGTTGGTTTGGTTAAAACAAACATGGTTTCAGAGTTATCAACATTGGATATGATACAAACACTTTATCTCTGTTACAAAATTTGTCAGTAAAAATAATAACTTAGAATAATAGCTGATTTTGTCTGATGCCTTATGAGGGTTTTATAGGCAATCTAAATATAATCTTTGGGAAGAAATAAACTAAATAGATATGTTATGGTGTATGTACTTAAAACAACTTAAGATGATGGCTAACTGATTTAATGTCACCTAAAGTTTTTATGAGTAATTGAAACCTAATTGTTGGGAACAAAAACTTTAGATAAATGAATATGGGTAAGAGTATTGGGGTACATTAATTACGTTTTATGGTCTATTTACTTCTAAAACCTTTTGGAAACTTAAAACTTTAGAGTTTTGCTAAGTTAAATTAAATGATAAAATTTATTAAGTGTCTGGGTCATTTCTACATAAGATAAAATATGAAACTGATTACTTGGCATACATTTGTCTGCTTTGGGTTTCTTATCTCAGAGAAACTAAAGGATGCTTAGGCTCATTGATAAACATGTTCTATGCCATGCTGGAGAATTTTCTATGAAAAAGTACATATTTCTACACAGTCTGTATATAAAAAAGGGTAAGATGTATGTTTTTAGTAAAGAAGGTATAAATAATAGGGGTATTTTTATTCGTTTTCTTAAAAAAAAAAAGAGAGTGAGAATAAATTTGTCCTAAAGTACTAGAAAAGAAGACATGGGACAAATTCTGAATGTAAAAGCAAGTAACAGAAGGTTTGTGAAAGTAAAACCCTGATGAGTTTTGTGCATAGTCAAGTTTGCTGAGATTAGAATGAGTTCAATTTAAATGAATGAGTTTCAATATCAAAAGTAAGCTGGTGCAAAATTAGAATTTGGCCTTCTCTGTCTTAAAAGGGTAATTTTCTTGAACCTTTGGTCTGCTCTGGATAATGCTCTGGATAAAAAGACTGTAAAAGGTTTTTCTTTACCTTTGAGTAAGTTTACATAAAAGACGGAAAATTTGTATTTTATTAAAATAATTTCCTATGTTCCAAGGGACTGAGATCTCTCTATTAAGGTTTGGGGTTTTTTGACTGTTTTAACTTTCTGTTTGCCTTTGACTATTTCTGTTGTCACCTTGATTAAATGGATAACTAAGCATTGTCAAAAAAATGATAACAACCCTTCTTGGGTTATATTGTGAGGGTAAATATTAATGTTATTAATATAAGTGTTTTAAGAAAAATTATATAACATTCCTAAAATTCTTATCTGTCCTGGTTGTCAGTCATAATTCTGATTATCTCAAAGTGTTATATGTCATAGTCTTTGTAAATTGCCATTTTTGAATGTTTTGTTATTTACAGACAGTTGTTTTACTCTAATGTTTTTGCCAACGTGTTTCATCTTCAGAGAGATTCATGGAAAGGACTCTGACACTTGCTCTAAAATACAGGTTCCTGATAAACTTTCAGATTATGAAACTGAGCTGCATAAGAAACTACAGAACTGTAACACAGAAACTGATGGCCTTGTGAAACTGCTAACAGAAGATCAAGAATTGATATCATAGGACTGAATACATCGATAAGGATGATTATAATTTTATGACTTTTAGTTTAAAATATTGTTGATTTTTTAAATGTTTTGTTTGCCCAGATTTAAGGAAACCTTTTTCCTCTTTTCTCTTAAGGAACTATGACTTATAGCAATTTGTAAGCAGAATTGATACATTTATTTTTTCCTCCCTATCAGATCCCTCCAGATATAAAAAATTTTGATGAGTGAATATTCTTATATTCATGGCAATACAGTTGTTTGCATAAGTTCAATAAGAATCTGTTCTCCTTATAACAGGACACAATTGGAAACACTGGTTATATAACCAAGGCTTTGACTGGAATATCATTTTTGAGAAAAACATACATAGACTCAAATATGAGCATACAGCTTTTGAGGAACAAATGTTGACTTTATAAAATAAAGCCATTTGGAAATATTTGCCTGGTACCTTGCTTACAGGGTTCCAAACAACCTTACCAGATGAATAAAGAAGGTCACTTCCCTGGCAGGTACAAGGAACACCAGGGTATCTGGAGAACCTCAAAAGAAGAGAGGAATTCACCAAAATCTATAGGTATTGCAGGCAAAGTCTGATGACAAGTCCTTGGCTTGGATTTCCTGGCCTTGAGAGGCCTTTAAAGTTCAATCTGAGATTCCTTGTAAAAAGTTCCAGCAAAGCAGTTTTAAAAAGAGCTTATATGATCAACTGTTATTCTTGCTGTACTTACATAAATAATTGGACAAAGTTCATTGAAACTAGACTTATTTTACAAACCAGTGAGTCTTAATTTAACCAGTTTTGGTAAAAATAAGGATGATTATAGAGAAAAATATTATGTTTCAACAAAAACTAGAATACATATTTGTGAATATAAGATTCTGATTCTGTTCATTGTCTTTGAGGTTGTTGTTTTCTATCTGTAAACTGGACTGGATCCTGACTTCTTCTAGTTTCCTCAAATATCTGGTACAGATGTCCAAATTAATGTTTTCAATTTTTTCCATCCTTTTCATTGAAAACTGAGACCACTGTTTTTCCTGAAGCTCTGCAAACTGGAGCTGGACAACTTGATGTAAACTTAAGAGAAATCACCATGATAGCCTATGTTTGAACAATCTTCATGCCTGTTGCTGTGTAAGCCAGTCAAAAGGTTTACCTGAACACCTGATGATGTCATTGGAGACATTTTGAACTGCAAAAGATGCTTTGACTCTGACATCTAGAAGTCTTCTTAACTGGTCATCCCCTGGGCTCAGGAATTAGTTTATAATTTGTTCCAGCCATTAAGCTTGTTTTTCTTTTGTTTCTCTAGAAAAGCTGCTTATCTAATACCTGCTTACTTACTACCCAATATAGGCCTAACATTGGGAGACCCTTCCTATGTTCTAGAAATGATCCAAAAGACCTAAAGAAAACCTAAACGAAGGAATTAGGCAGTGTCAGATGTTCCTCTGAACCATCTTTGTTGTGGTAGCTGGGTCCTATTAAAATCCTGGAAGCACAAGATGGGACCATGTGAAAAATACCACAAGGAATGGAAACCATGCCATAAAACTACATCACAATCTGGATCACCCAAACCTTGGCTCGCATCATATTCTAAACACTGACTTTTCTGAATAGACAAATGAATCCCTGACAGAGCACTGTTGCTGTTCAGAAGATGGTCTTCTAAAGGTAAGTAAATGACTCTCAAGTTCTTACCTTACTTGTTGGACTATTAGACAGCAGAGTACTTGGCTCCATCAGATTTCACTTGCGATTCTAGACCCTAACCTTGACTAGTTTACAGCCTTCTTCTCCTGGATTCCCAAAGGATTAAGGTCCATTATGGAGGGTATACTAAAATTTGGGCTGTCTGTTTTGCTAATATGTGTGGTCATCTATGTAATCATAAAACGTAGACTTAAATGTTGCTCTAAAGCCAATGATCAGAGTACCGAAATATGAGTCATGAAAAGCATATCTCACTCTCCCCACCTGGTACTCAAATATTTTAAAATGAAGGTAGAACAGTTTCATTCCTCTGACCCTGATCTTCACCCTTTCACAGCAGGAAGCAGCTAAAGCAGTCTTTCCCCCCATTCTACAAGATTGAGTAATGATCATAAAACAGTGGGGATTGAAACTGAAGATTAAGGAGTTCAAGTTTCCCTGGGTTAGGATGAAACTGTGACTGTACTCACAAGGTTAATGTGGGAAACAAAGTAACCAAAGTTTCTGAGCTTGCCTTGCAGAACAGCAGGAGGACTGAGATGAGAGAGCAACTTGCCAACAGTCCTCTGCCTGACTAAGCATCATGCAAGAGCATTGAGAAGCTAAAATGACTGATTGTAAGCCTCACCCGTCATAAGAAATATAAAAGACAGTCACTCCTGCGCAAAGGACTCTTAGAACTTCAGTCCCAAGGCCAAGAATAACTTGTTAGCAAAAAATGTCCTCTGCCTAAACTGTTCCTTCCATCCCCGATAAAGAAGTAACTGAGGTTTGTCTAGATTCCTCAGGAATGTGACATTCAGCAGACCTGCTATAGAGAAGTGCCCAACGTTCTGCGGTCATCCATCACCTGACATTTCCAAGTCCCTTCCCCAATCCCATTTGCTGTATAGAAGTCATTTCCAAATCAATTCCCCTTTAAGATGGGTTTTATAGGACAATAGTACACCATCTTCTGATATGCTAGCTTGTCACTTATTGAAGTTCTTTCTCTACCACTGCCCACTTGGCCTTTTATCTTGCAGTGAGCTGATCGAGCCCTTGCTCAGTAACAGGGAGGCTAGGAGTGTGAGGTCCTCCAGGAACCGGATAGCCCACCCTACTTCTTGGTGCTCTTCTTTCCAGAGGATGGTGAGGGGCACAAGGGGTGGGGGTCCGAGGTGACAAGAGGCTCTTCTTCCAGGGGATGCTTGGGGCTGGGACCCACAGTGGGAGAATCTGTGCAACAGCAGTAGGGGAGGGCATGGGGGACTGCAGAATGGACAAAGAGTGCTCTGGGGGCGCTGAAGACTTTCCCCTGCACGGGCTTCCAGGCACTTCCTGGTGCTGCCCAGAGGTATCTGCAGAACACTGCAAGTGGGTTATATCAAGCTTTTAGCATGATTGAACAGAAAGGAGCTGCCTGGGAGCTGGTTCACCCACCTCATTTTACAAGGCCACATAGTACGTTACTGGCAGCATTGCAATTCCTTTGCAATTTTTGTCTTCTTCCTATTAAAGCAGCAGTTCTTGAACTCCAAAGGTTTATGGGAACACAATTTTAAGGGAAGAGGAAGTTTCCAGGGAGAGTCCCATCTAAACTGACTCCTGAGGGGAATTCAGTTCCTGATAGGCAAGCTATTGGGGAGGGGTCTTCAGATGGCAGCTCGCTGCATGAACAAGTGTGTCAGGGGCAGGAAAGCACAGGCATCTGCAGGGGATGTGCAGGGAACCCTCAGGCTGGTTCGGCTTGAGTACTGAGCTGTCTGCTTATCCTTGTACTGGAGCAAGGTCCGTAGACTGGACAATAAAAGGAACATGTTGAGTCTGGAAATTTTACAAAGGGTGTTCTTATGTTTAAAAAATTTTACACCTTCTGTTATTAAACCTTTTTGTGAAGAGGTGCAGAGGAAATTAAGGCTAAGAGAAAGTTGGGCTGAGATGATGGAGGGCCTTGTATGACCCCAAGGAGTATGAACTTTCCCCCACAGGTAGGCAGGAAAGAGCCATGTCCAAATATACTTTAGAAAGATGAATTTGATTGAAAATAAGTACATTGATTTCTATTGGGAGAGATCATGGAAATCAGACCTTTGAAGAGATCCATGCAATGTTCTAAGTAAGGACAAGTGAGGCCTTGAACAATGACAGTCAATCTGGGGATAGAAGGTACCTATTTGTGGGCTGTTCTGGATTTGGTGACTGGTCCTATGGGAATGGCCAACGCTCCACTGAAGAGAGAGAGAGAGAGCCTGGCCCTTTTCTTTCTGTTATTTTTTAGGTGGGGAAGGAAAGAGGTTCAGCAATGGGAGGAATCATGGGGATTCCCAGTGGTTCTGGGGTCACGTGGGAAAGGGGCAGAGGACGCCTAAAATCACATTGTCTGGGCACAAATATAGAGGCTTGTTGGGGGGAAGGCAGCGTGCTGTTGATCAACACACAGTATCTTTGTAGAGGGCCTGCTTCCCTCCATTTCATTGGGGTCCTCAGACAGGAGCAGCGGTGACATTCTGAGTTGATCATGGGTCAGAAGTTTTGGGCTTTGCTGGGGAAGTTCCCTCCCAATAGATAGGCAGTGGAGCTGCTGAATGCTCCCCTCCTCCCATCCTTAGGAAAGGGGGAGGACAGGTATCCTGCAATTATCTGCTTGCTCAAGGCACCTACCACGACCACTGTTCCCACAGTGAGACTCCCCTGGAATCTCCTAGGCAAGGATGTGACCACCCTGATCCCGCCTTCCTGTTGCTGGATTTGGAGAAGGATTTGGGGCAGAGGAGAGGCAAGGAGGCTTACAAGGCGATGAGAACAATTGAAATGCTCTAGGCAGGGATCCAAAAAGGAAAGAATGAAAGCCAAGGAGGAGAGGGATGCACAGATAGGTGTGGAGAAAGGAGGTGGGCAGGGGACAGGAGATCTGCTTGGCTCAGAGCCCTTATGAAAACAAAGAATGAAGTTTTCCGGGATTAATCATCAAGGAATGCTCCAAAGGGCAGCTGTGCAATGTGAGTCATCTCCCCCTGGGTTTCACGTTTCCTCCTTTACCACTTTGATTCCAACTGTCGACATCACCGTGGACCTGGCCCTCAGGGACACTCCTTTCTTCTTTAGAATTCCATTATCCTCAGGAATGGTTCCCACACTGGGGCCACAGACCCCCTGCATCCGAGTCACAGCAAGTGAAACAGGCACATTCCCAGCTGTGTCCTGGAGATTCAGGAACCTGAGTGTGGGCGGGTGGGAATCTCCTTTCACCAGCCCCCCGTGTGACCTCAATGGGCTCAAGTTGAAGAATTCCTGTGGTTTGTTGACAACCCTGAATGAACAAAAAGGGAAATAATTATAGTAAATACAGACAGCATAAAAATACAAACAGCACAAAATGTGATTTTGTGATGATAACACCATTCTGTTCTAACAGAACACCATTCTGTTCCATCAAAGCAGAAACTGTTTCAGTTTCCCTTTCAGGCTTATTGCTTCCCAGATCACAACCTACTGCCCCTCCTCCTCCACCCCAAGGCTGCTCCAGCTGCTCTTCTTGTGTTATACCCAACACGACAACCAAAACCTTTTATGGTCGAAGCTCTTAGGGAGTGGAAAGTCCCTAGTCAGTTTGGGTTCCCATCAGAGGAATTGCTTTCTCAGTAGCAAGCTGTCAGGAATCTGCTAACAATGAGTGACCTGCCCTGGCAGTCCTAGGGCCCTAGTTCTTCTCCTGCCGGGATATCCTCCACCCTCCACGCCAGGAAGTGGCCTGGAATGGCGCAGGCCCACAGTGTAACATGACTTTATTCATCTAATTCGCATCATAAGAATGAGCCCACCAGCACTTCTCTGTAGAAATTAGTGTGCAGCAACCAGGAACCAGTTGGACGCTATCTCTTACTTTTATACAGATCACTGAATTTCTGAAAAGTTGAGGGTAGATTGACTTGTAAGATTTTAAACCCTGTTTCAGATGCATACATTGATCATCCTTTCTGGTCATCATTTGGCTCCTGATTATTGTCAGTCTCTTTGGGATAACGGAAGCCATCTTCTCCTTAAATAACATTAAATGTAGATGATCTGAAGTTGGTGCAGAAGGGAGGCTGTCCACATGGGGAAGGGTGGCTGGGCATCAGAGTTTCAGCTCTTTTCCTCCCAGATTCACCTTCTCCTCATTGAGGATCACTTGCTGATGTTACTACTGGCTACTCACTTGAAATAGTGGTGCCCATATGTATTGCACACAATCTCAGAACAGGCTGGCACATTTAGATGCCTGGATAGGACTCCGCCACAGTCCAGGGAATAATAAAAGGATTGCATCCCAGAGCTCCATAACTCTAGATGACCTGGCTTACAAAACTTAGCTTACTCTCTGCCTTTAGGGGTCTCCTCCAGTCCTCAGTCCTCACTCTAACTTAGGACAGCCCCTCAGGAGTCTATGTGAAAACATCTGCCCTCTCATAAAGAGTGAAATTAGAGTCTGGTGTTCCTGCTCATTTTTTCTGGGGCCTGTTTCTGCATTGTCATCCAAGACCTCATTTCCTCCACCCCTTCACGGATGGTTGAGGTGGGAAAAGTATTCAACCTCCACTTTATGGAAGATTCTTATCTATATCCTTGGCTTATCAGGCCAACCATATCAGAACACAACATGGTAGCCCAACGTTCATGGCAGAGCCACATTTGTGAACAGCAGGTTCCTCTTCACTTTGACCTTTCTGCACCATTTGACTATGTTGACCATGCCCCCCCTCTAAACTCACTCATTCCGTGTTCTCCATGATCTGAGATTCACTGATATTCCTTTTCTCTCTGGCTGCTCCTTCTTATAGTTATAACTTACATTTGCATAGCTCTTGTGGGCGTTAGAGAATTCATTCACAGACACTGCTTTAAGTGATAAAACAGGCTCAAGAGTAGTTAAGATATTTTCTCAATGTCACTCATCTAGTCTGTGGCAGAGTTGGAGTTTGAGTCCAGGTCTTTGGACTTTTACATCCACTGTTCAGTTTTTTCACTGCAGCCCAGCTGCCTGATATGCTAATTCTATTTTTCTTCTTTTTTGTAAAATCACTTTCACCTATTCTTTTCTATTCCTTTTACTACTGGAAATGAGGCTCTTATCATCATAGGTTAAAGAATTGTCTGAAACAGCGTTTGTGTGTGTGTGTGTGTGTGTGTGTGTGTGTGTGTGAGGAAGATCAGCTCTGAGCTAACATACATGCTAATCCTCCTCTTTTTGCTGAGGAAGACCGGCTCTGAGCTAACATCTATTGCCAATCCTCCTCCTTTCTTTTCCCCCCCTAAAGCCCCAGTAGATAGTTGTATGTCATAGTTGCACGTCCTTCTAGTTGCTGTATGTGGGACACGGCCTCAGCATGGCCAGAGAAGCGGTGCCTTGGTGCACGCCCAGGATCCGAACCCAGGCCACCAGTAGCGGAGCGCGCGCACTTAACCGCTAAGCCACGGGGCCGGCCCTGAAACAGCTTTTTTTTTTTTTTTTAATAATTTTATTTATTTTTCCCCCAAAGTCCCAGTAGATAGCTGTATGTCATAGCTGCACATCCTTCTAGTTGCTGTATGTGGGACGCAGCCTCAGCATGGCCGGAGAAGCGGTGCGTTGGTGCATGCCCGGGATCCGAACCCGGGCCGCCAGCAGCAGAGCACGTGCACCTAACTGCTAAGCCACGGGGCCGGCCCTGAAAGAGCTTTTTAACTAGGCTCCTGGCCATTCTGCTGGTGGTCTCCTGAGTCCCCTTCCAAAAATACATCTTTGTCATGCCATGCCCCAGTGCTCACCCTCACTGGCTCACCATGAGGGATGTTTTCATTATTTCCCTTCAGCGTAGAATAAATATTGCTACCTTTCTGAGTGCCTACTGACCATCAGATCATGTACTAAGTTCTTTATGACGTTTCTTCAATTTAATCCACATAACACCTGTACAAGGCAGTCTTCCTTAATTACTTATTAATAGACAAGGCTTTGTAAGTAAAGCTTGTTAAGGAATATGCTCAAGGTTAAAAACATAGGTTTAAAGATGGAATTCAAATCCATGTCTGCTTACTCAGCTTTTCCTCTTTTCACTGCGAAGACCTCTCTTGGGAAACTGACCAAGCCATTGATTGATGATGATGAAGCCTGTGGAAATCATGGAATAAGTTTGTGAACAAAGATTGCTTGACTGTGGACTTTTTTTTTTTTTTTAACTTTTAGTTTTGCCAAAAGTTCTAGGGAGAATCACGAATTAGTATGGCCAGGAAAAGGAACATTCAAGTTAACTGTTCAGCTGCCCACAGCCCCAGATGATGTCTTTGAGGGGAAGGTTCCAACAGAGGTAAGCAAAGGAGTAAAAGGGAAGTAGGGTGTCCCCCAGGGTGTGTGGGGTGGGAATCACAAAAGGAAAATAGAGTGGAACGAGAAGAATAAATCAAACAGGAGTGAGAAAAGCAACTTGCAGATGTGGCAGGAGTAACAGTGGGGATAGGGTAGGTGTGAAATAATGGAGGGAGCACTCTTTGTTTGATTTTAGACCCTTCTGGAAAAGTCAAGAGTTAGGGGTTATAATCAGGGTGGTTTGAGATGTAAAATTTGGGGTCTGTTTGGCCTAGGTGCTTTTAAGCAGGAACGTGCTATATCTGTTTTGTTTTCACAACATTTTGAGGGGATGGCGATCCATACTGCATGCACCAAGTATTTCCTTAGTTGTCAGTTGTCACCTCTAGGCTGTTCCCAGGGACATCTTCTTAATATAAAGAAATTATTGTAATTTATTAATGCTACTTTATTGTTTGGATTTCAGGAATCCAAGAGCAAAGAACATGTCAAAATCATAAGGTCTCAGTTGAGATGACCAGCCTTCACTGGGCAGCTTTGCTTTTATTAAAGTTGGCGGGTGCAGAGGTCATCTTCTTGACTTCACTAGGCAGGGTTTGCTCAGTGTGGAGGTGCCTTGAGCTGCATCATCTACGTTCTCTCAGCCAGCTATGCAGAGGGCAGACCCTGGGGCAACCTCTTGGGCTCTTAGGGCTCAGGTGAGCAGGATGGGGACAGATCTCTGTGGGGACTGGGAGACACCTTGCAATTGAAGGGAGGACAAACAGGTGCCTGGAGGTGGTGAGGAACTGACCTTTAGAGCCCACTTGTGGCCAACCAGCCATTGAGAAGCAAGGACATGACGTGTTGGTGGGTGCCAGGTGTGGCTAAGTCAGTTTCTGGGCACTGGGTATGGAGGGTGCTGTCCTCTGGAGCCACAACAGGAAAGTGTGAGTCCTCTGTGGACACAAGCTTCTGCACGCTGGGTGCAGGATGTGGGTGCAGGCCTTCAGATTAGCAGCAGCTCCCCTCGTCCCCTCTGCTGTAGGAAACAGCCTGTAGCCGAGAAGCTGTTGTGGACTCTGCTGCTTAACCAGTGCCTGGGCGTTGGCCTGTGGTACCACCTGACATTTAAATAAGTGACTGGTTTTCCTAGCTAAGCATGCTGTTAGAAAGGGGAGGAAATGATGAACTGTGCTGAATGGCTGAGCAAGAGAGATAAAGTGATACGTATATCCACATCTCAGGGAAAAGAAATTCCAAACAATGTGTGAGTATTGTCCCCTAAAATTGAAACTGTCTTGAGAACGTATTCAGATTTTTTACAACTTTCTCTTTTTGAAAGTGCGGTACGATGAGAGCTGTCTTTACTTGGCAAAAAAAGGATGTATAGATTGTTTTACCCAATGGGGATGTACTATTAAACTGTAAAATCTAGTATGCGTGATTTTCTTAAGAAGGTCATGATTCTTATGAGAGAGGGATTTTTCGTCTCTTTAGAGTAATTCCTGCTTTCCATTCTTCAGCTATGGGACTGGCTCACTCAACTCCCAGCGTTCACTGTGACCCCCTAAATCCTTATCTATTTCTTGGAAGATGTCTTATGTGCTGTACACTTAAGCTCAATTTTAGACCAGGAAGGAGCCTAATATTTGTACATTTATATCTGTACCATTGCCCACATCTAGAATTTAATCGTCTTCTTTTCTTATGGTTTCTTAGATTTTACCCTAACTATGTCTTAACTAATTTGTTAACACTGTTTCAGATTTGTTTAAGACCCCATGTGTATTCTCAGCCCCACTCCACCAGTGGACTTTTCATTTTCCTGCAGATATTAGACCCATTTACTAACCTGTTTTTAGCTGCCCCAGTCTCTAATGATAGTAACCAGCCAGGAAGTTGGGTGGTCTTCAGCAAGATACTTAAGTTGGCCCCTATAAGAGATGGAAGAGGAGGTCCATTGTTAAATGGTTGCTCCACACTGAATCCTGACAATGGCCCTAAGGTTAGGACTCTTGAAGTTAACTGGAATAACGTAGACAGTTTTTAGAACTGAGTAAAATGAGAGTGGAAGGTAGTTTCCTTATACATGCCATATCTGAGGGATGTGGAGAGCAGAGAATGCTGCACCATGAATGCACTAGATGTGCCTGAAACCCAGAGCATAAAGTTCAAGATTGACAAGTAGTTGACAGATGAGGGAAAGGTCAGTCAAGGCACACACCAACATCAGGGGATGTGAGCACTGAGCCCGAGTCCTGTTCCAGGCTAAGGTGAGTTGGGCTGGGCCTGAAAGGTGGAAACCAGCACTTGGAAGAGCCTGGAGGAAAGAGAAGGGCAAGAGCAGAGAAATACTGGACACTTGCAGTCAGCAAACTGTAGTTTTTCAAAATCTGTATTTCCAGCCTGGGCTCTCTTCTAAATTCCAGATCTTGTGTCTGACCTTTCTATTGGAAAATATGTTAGAGCCAGCATGTCTGAAGTCACCTGTGTCATCTTCCTCTCCAAACCTGTGCCCTCTTCTGGTTTCCTTATTTCTCTTGAGGTACACAACCAGTCTGCCCATCACCTACTAGAAATTTCAGTCATCTCTCTTCTTTAAGCTGTCACGTATGTTGGGCACAGAAACTTATCAATTTTTTTTTTAAGTTTTCCTCATTCAACCCTCTGTTCACTGCAGGCCCCCATTATTACCTCACAAATCCAGCATGGCAGGGGCACCCTGCTTGTTCTCTGTATCTGATGTTCTTCTCTTTAAATCTGACCAGTTCTTTGTACTATTGCTGAATATCCTGTGATTCTTTACACAGAAGCCTTCCATGACTCACCCTTACCACCAACTGCAAGATAGAGTACAGACCACGTTCTGGATGAAGCCAACTTTTCCAGCCTAATTTCTGACATCTTTGTGCATAAGTGCTCCTTGTGCCTCATCAGTCAGATGGCTGTTCCCTAAATAGTTTGGTGTAATCACAGTACTTTGCCTGTGCCTCTATTGCTCGTAATACCCTCTACCCCGCTCATCTCTACCTAAATTGTGCATGCCCTTCATGATCTACTCAGCTTCCTCTTCTTCTCTGAGGCCTTCCCAAGCCAGTCAATCCCTTTCTCTGTCTTTCTTGGACTCCTGGTTTGATTGTTGATGCTCTTTATTTGTCAGTTCACCAAGCCTCTCTTGTGATGAAGTTCTAATAGCCATGTGGTTATGAAGTTATGTTGCTGGAAAAGCTCTTACCATTCACTTAGTCCAATACTCTAATTTTATAATTAAGAGATGTGCCCGGGGTCACGTGGCTAAAGAGTGGCAGAGTCAGGGGTTGAACTCATACAGCCTCACCCCCAGCCCAGTAGTCTTTCTGGGTTGTCATACCTGTCTCACTGTAGGCTAATTTATGTTGTTATCAAATCATTAAGCTATTTTTTTTTGACGTGATTTTGTGTGTGGTGCCACATCCAGCATGGAACAGGAGTATTTTTCAGGGTAATCTAACTGCTTAACAAACAATCCCCCAAGTCACAGTTCAGTGTAGACAGCAGCTACAGTGGTGGGGGGAGTCTAGACTGCTCCACGCAGTCATCCAGGAATCCAGGGTCCTTCTGTCTTTTGACACCATTATCTTTGACATGTGGCCTCCAAGGTCACTGCAGGGAGAATGGAGATTCATATACAGGAGATTGGTATTGGCCAGGCCTGGGGGTGGAATTCACCACTTCCACCCGTATTGCATTAGCCACATCAACTCTACTGTAGGAATTGAACTGTAGGAAGTCTGGGATGTCTCCCAGAAAGAAAACAAAATGGATTTGGTGGGCACATAGCATTTTCCTCTGCCATAATAAACATTCACAAACGTCAGTTCCCTTTCTCATTTTTCTTGTATACCTTGGTTAGAAAATCTGTTCCTTATCTAAGGTTTTCTGTATGCACCCCTCTCCACACATCCAGTGCCTTGAACGTGATAGGGCCCCAATTGAATAGCTGCTCACAGAATGTCTAAAGATCATGTCATACGCATTATGCTTCTCTGGACAAGTACAGAGTGAGACTGACCTTAGGTGTGTATGTAATTCACTTGTGGTCAACAACGGAGAGGAACAAGCTGGCTGGGGTGATTGCTAGTCAGTGAGTTTGATGTACACATGCAGCCCTCTAGGCTATCCTACCTTCTATGTGGAGTCCTGTTATGAGAGGTTTGGGGGATTTTATCAGAGACGTAAAAGAAACTTTCCACTGCAAACAAACGAACTGAAGGTATATTTTATTATTTAGAGGAGACTAAAGGTGATAGTCTGCAAACAGATCCGAATAGGTCAAATATTAAGAGGGAAAAACATCAGATCGATTGGAAAGGGAAACACCCACATCGACTGAAGGGAAATGACACAAATCAACTGGAAAGAAAAACACCAGGTTGACCGAAAAGAGAACACAGCAGATCGGTTACTCACAACATCCATGCCCCACTGCCAGGGAGAGGATCTTCAACTGACATGGCTGGGTGGGAATCCGATCATCAGAGGTCCTGGGCAGGGAGTCCCCTCCACAGATGAGACTCTCATCAGGCCTCGGTTTCCAGCAGTTTATATAAGCAGTTACAGAGTTTACAGAGCAAGCATTCAATGTTCCCATGCACAAATGGTTATCAGTGGCATATGTGCACTGAGCCTCCTGGCTATCATCCCAGTCTGGCAGTTGTGTACTAGCATTGTTTTCCCCGGTTATCATCCCAGCCCGGCACAGATGGCCAGTCTGGCCTGGGCTGTGATGCCCACATGACTTTGAAATGTTACAAATTGCAACTATCTCCGTGGGAGAAAGGCCAGTTCCTGGGAAAAAGGCCAGTTTCCACCACACAGAAAGCAGCTTTATATTTTTTTGTGTGCTGGTGGCTGTAGGTTAATGGAGCGGCCAAATATGGCTGCACTCATGTCAAGACAAGAACTTAGTCATTCACTGCAAACATTCTTTTTTCTCTTTAGTGGTAGGAACTTATTGCTTTTCAGAGCCATATTTTGGCAACATCAGATAGTTTTGCTCTCCTCCAGTGGCCCAAGCAGTAAATCTCCAATCCAGCAAACACTTATTGAGCCTCGAGTATGTACCACATGCCACCAATACAAGGATGAATAAACATGTCCCTTGCTTTTGAGAAGCTGATTTCAACAAGTATAATATGGTGCTGTAGTAGAAGTACATGTCAAGTGCCATGAGAGCTAAGGCAGCTTCCTCAGAGAGACAAGACAGAAAAGGGTGTGATAAAATTAAACTTAATAATAATAATAGACTGTTAAATGATACAGTTTATTTTAATTTAGTTTTTTAAAATTATTTATTGAGGTGATAATAGTTTATAACATTGTGAAATTTCAGTTGTACATTATTATTTGTCAGTCACCAAATATATGTGCCCCTTTATCCCTTATGCCTGCTCCTCAACCCCTTTCCCTCCTGGTAACCACTAATCTGTTCTCTTTGTCCATGTGTCTGTTTATATTCCACATATGAGTGAAATCATGCAGTGTTTGTCTTTCTCTGTCTGGCTTATTTCACATAACATGATATCCTCAGAGTCCATCCATGTTGTTGCAAATGGGACTATTTTGTCTTTTTTATGGCTGAGTAGTATTCCATTGTATATATATACCACATCCACATCTTCTTTATCCATTCATCAGTTGGCGGGCACTTGGGTTACTTCCACATCTTGGCTATTGTGAATAATGCTGCAATGAACATAAGGGTGCATAAGTCTCTTTGAATTGTTGATTTCAGGTTCTTTGGATAAATACCCAGTAGTGGGATAGCTTGGTCATATGTTATTTCTATTTTTAATTTTTTGAGGAAAATCCATGCTGTTTTCCATAATGGCTGCACCAGTTTGCATTCCCACCAGCAGTATATGAGGGTTCTCTTTGCTCCACATCCTCTCCAACATTTGTTATTTTTTTGTCTTGGCAATTATAGCCATTCTAATGGGTGTAAGGTAATATCTCAATGGAGTTTTGATTTGCATTTCCTTAATGAGTAGTTATGTGGAACACCTTTTCATGTGCCTGTTGGCCATCTGTATTTGGAAAAATGTCTGTTCATATCCTCTGCCCATTTTTTGATTGGGTTGTTTTTTCTTTGTTGTTGAGTTGTATGAGTTCTTTATATATTTTGGAGATTAATCCCTTGTCAGATATATGATTTGTAAACATTTTCTCCCAGTTGGAGGATTGCCTTTTCATTTTGTTCACGGTTTCCTTTGCCTTGCAGAAGGTTTTAAGTCTGATCTAGTTCCATTTGTTTATTTTTTCTTTTGTTTCCTTTGCCAGAGTAGATGTGGTATTCAAAAAGATGCTTCTAAGACTGAGGTCAAAGAGTGTACTGCCTATATTTTCTTCTGGGTGTTTTATGGTATCATGTCTTACCTTCAAGTCTTTAATTCGTTTTGAGTTAATTTTTGTGTATGGCGAAAGATAATGGTCTACTTTCATCCTTTTGCATGTGGCTTTCCAGTTTTCCCAATACCATTCATTGAAGAGACTTTCCTTTCTCCATTGTATATTCTTGGCTCCTTGTTGAAAATTAGCTGTCCGTAGCTGTATGGTTTTATTTCTTGAATTTCAATTCTGTTCCATTGATCTATGTGTCTGTTTTTGTACCAGTACCATGCTGTTTTGTTTACTATAGCTTTGCAGTATATTTTGAAATCAAGGATTGTGATGCTTTCACTTTTTTCTTTTTTCTCAGGATTGCTTTAACTATTCAGGGTCTTTTCTTGTCCCAGGTGAATTTTAGGATTCTTTGTTCTATTTCCATGGAGAAAGTCATTGGGATTTTGATTGGAATTGCATTGAATCTGTAGATTGCTTTAGGTAGTATGGAGATTTTAACAATGTTTCTTCTTCCAATCCATGTGCATGGAATGTCATTCCATTTCTTTATTTATTCTTTATTCCATTTCTTTATTGATTTCTTTCAATAATGTCTTATAGTTTTCAGTGTATAGGTCTTTCACCTCCTGGGTTAAATTTATTCCTAGATATTTTATTCTTCCTGTAGTGATTGTAATTGGAATTGTACTCATGAGTTCTCTTTCTATTAGTTCATTACTAGGATATAGAAATGCAACTGATTTTTGTAAGTTGATTTTATACCCTGCAACTTTGCTACACTTGATTATTTCTAATAGTTTTCTGATGGATTCTTTAGGGTTTTCTATATATAAAGTCATGTTGTCTGCAAACAAGGAGAGTTTTGTTTCCAATTTGGATACTTTTTATTTCTTTTTCTTGCCTGATTGCTTGGCCAAAACCTCCAGTACTATGTTGAATAAGAGTGGTGAGAGTGGGCACACTTGTCTTGTTCCTGTTCTCAGAGGAATAGCTTTCCATTTTTCCCCATTGAGTATGATGTTGGCTGTGGCTTTGTCATTTATGGCCTTTATTATGTTGATGTACTCTCCTTCTATGCCCATTTTCTGAAGAGTTTTTATCATAAATGGATGTTGGATCTTGTCAAATGCTTTCTCCGCATCTATTGAGATGATCATGTGGTTTTTATTCTTCATTTTCTTAATGAGATGTATCACATTGATTGATTTGCAGATGTTGAACCCATCCCTGCATCCCTGGTATAAATCCCAGTTGAGGATAGTATATGATCCTTTTAATGTATGGCTGTGTTAAGTTTGCCAATATTTTGTTGAGGATTTTTGCATTTATGATCATTGGTGATATTGGCCTATAATATTCCTTCTTTGTGTTGTCCTTGCCTGGTTTTGGTATCAGGGTAATGTTGGCCTCATGGAATGAGTGAGGAAGTGTTCCGTCTTCTTCAATTTTTTGAAATAGTTTGAGAAGGATACATATTAAATCTTCTTTAAATGTTTGGCAGAATTCTCTGGAGAAGCCATCTGGTCCCGGACTATTGTTTTTTGGGAGGTCTTTGGTTACTGTTTCAATCTCTTTATTTGTGATTGGTGTATTCAGATTGTTGATTTTTTCTCAAATTTCTTCTCAGATTCTGTTTCCCAAAACACTCAGTTTTGGGAGGGTGTATGAGTCTAAGAATTTATCCATTTCTTCTAGGTTATCCAATTTGGTGGCACGTAGTTTTTCATAGTATTCTCTTATAAGCCTTCGTATTTCTGTTGTATCTGTTGTAATTTCTCCTCTTTCATTTCTAATTTTATTTATTCAAGCCTTCTCTCTTTTTATCATAGTGAGTCTGGCTAAGGGTTTGTCAATTGTTTTATCTTCTCAAAGAACCACCTCTTAGTTTCATTGATACTTTCCACTGTTTTTTTTTTTTTAATTTCAGTTTCATTTATTTCTGCTCTAATTTTTATTATTTCCCTCCTTCCGCTTACTTTGATCTTTGTTTATTCTCCTTTTTCTAATTCTCTTAGGTGTAGTTTAAGATTATTTGAGAGTTTTCTTGTTTTTTAAGGTGGGCCTGTATTGCTATGAATTTCCCTCTTAGGACGACTTTTGCTGCATCCCATATGAGTTGGTATGGTGTATTCTCATTTTCGTTTGTCTCCAGATATTTTTTGATTTCTTTTTTAATTTCTTCATTGATCCATTGGTTGTTCAGTAGCATGTTGTTTAGTCTCCACATATTTGTCACTTTCCCAGCTTTTTTCTTGTAGTTTATTTCTAGTTTCATAACATTATGATTGGAGAAGATGCTTGATATGATTTCAATCTTCTTAAATTTATAGAGGCTTGCCTTGTTTCCTAACATATGATCTATCTTTGAGAATGTTGCATGTGCACTTGAGAAGAATGTGTATTCTGCTATTTTTGGATGGAGTGTTCTATATTTACCTATTAAGTCCATTTGGTCTAGTTTTTATTTAGTTCCACTATTTCCTTGTTGACTTTCTGTCTGGATGATCTATCCATGGATGTAACTGGGGTGTTGACGTTCCCTACTATTATCATGTTGCTGTTAATATCTCCTTTATGTCTGTTAATAGTTGCTTTATGTACTTTGGTGCTCCTGTGTTAGATTCATATATATTTATAGATGTTATGTCCTCTTGGTAGAATGTCCCTTTTATCATTATATACTGCCCCTCTTTGTTTCTCATTGCCTTTTTTATCTTGAAGTCTACTTTGTCTGATATAATTATGGCAACACATGCTTTCTTTTGTTTGCCATTAGCTTGGAGTATCATCTTCCATCCTTCACTGTAAGCCTGTGTTTGTCTTTAGAGCTGAGATGTGTTTCCTGGAGGCAGCATATTGTTGGATCTTGTATTTTAATTCATCCAGCTACTCTCTGTCTTTTGATTGGAGAATTCAATTCATTTACATTTAGAATGATTATTGATATATGAGGGCTTAATGCTGCCATTTTACTACTTGTTTCCTGGCTGTTCTGTATTTTCCTTGTTTCTTGTCCCATGTATTTTGGATTGCCAATTCAGTTTGGTGGCACTCTATGATGGATTCTCGGTTTTCTCTTTATTTATCATTTATGTCTCTATTCTCATTTTTTGTATAGTGGTTACCATGAGGTTTGTATAAAAGATCTCGTAGAGGAGATAGCCCATTTTCTGATAGCCTCTTATTTCCTTAGTCTATGTAGGTTCCATCCCTTTGCACTTCCTCATCTAACTTATTGTTGTCACAACTTATTCCCTTTTGAGTTGTGAGTCTGTGGTTAAAATGAAGTTATTATATTTATTCTCAATGTTTCCCCTCTCTTTATCTTTAATGTTATAATTGTTTGCTAATCTGTTCTGATAGTTGCAATATTCTGATTTTGTCTGCCTGTTTATCTCCTTGCTCAAGGCTTTGTAAACTCTTTCTTTTTTCCTCAGGTATGAGGGTCTTCTCAATCATTTCTTCTGGGGGGTTGGGTCTTGTGCTGATGAACTCCCTCAACTTTTGTTTATCTGGTAAAGTTTTTATTTCTTCATCATATCTGAGGGATATTTTTGCTGGATAGAGTACTCTTGGCTGAAGGTTTTTGTCTTTCAGAATTTTGCATATATCATTCCACTCTCTCCTAGCCTGTAAGATTTCTGCTGAGAAATCTGCAGAAAGCCTGATAGGAGTTCCTTTGCAGGTTATTTTTTTCTGCTTTCCTACCCTTAATATATCTTCTTTTCATTGACTTTTGCCAGTTTTACTAATATATGTCTTAGAGAAGGTCTTTTTGTGTGTGTGTGAGGAAGATTGACCCTGAGCTAATACCTATGGCCATTCTTCCTCTTTTTGCTTGAGAAAGACTGTCCCTGAGCTAACATCCATGCCAATCTTCCTCTATGTTTTTTTTGTGTGTGTGAGGAAGATTGGCCCTGAGCTAACATCCATTGCCACCTTCCTCTTTTTGCTGAGGAAGATTAGCCCTGAGCTAACATCTGTGACCATCCTCCTCTACTTTGTATATTGGATGATGCCACAGCATGGCTTGATGAGCAGTGCATAGGTCCACGTCCATGATCTGAACCCATGGACCTCGGCCACTGAAGTGGAGTGTGCAACTTAACCATTACACCACTGGGCCGGCCCCTAGATATTGTATTTTTAAATTCTAAAATGTCCATTTCATTCTCATTTTATAGTTTATATTTCTCTGCAGAGACTCCTACTTTTTCCATTCATTAAAAATCATTTCCATGCATTCAAATGTGTTTACTTTGACCTCTGGGAGCATAGTTATAGCAGATGCTTTAAAGTCTTTGATGATTCCAACATCTGGATCATCTTGAGATTAGCATCTATATTGAGTGTCTTTATCATTGATAATTGGTCACATTTTTCTGGTTCTTTGTATGATAAGCAATTCTGGCTTCTAGGCTGGCCATTTTGAATATTATGTTGTGAGACTTGGGCCCTGCTAAAATCCTCTGTAAGATAGTAATTATCTGTTTGTTTGAGCAGGCCGTCAATTGGTTGAGTTCATTCTAAAGTTCTGTCTCACATTCTGTGTGGGCAGCAGTTCCAGTGTCAATTTAGCTCTCAAAGACTTTGCTGCACTGCTGGGTCTGCCCCTACATGTGCAGCTCCAGGGTGAGCTCAGCATTTATTCCCATTCATACACAGAACAGGGGATCACATGCTCCAGCTCTCACCTCTCTTGGATTGCCTTTATACTCTCTGGTTTGCAGGAGCCCATTTTCCAGGTCCTCTAGCAAGAAAGACAAGCTACTGCCTACTTTGCTGCCTCATAATTTTGCATGATTAGGGTTACATATAAGGTTAATTAATTTACAACAAAGGAGTCAAGAATATACAATGGGGAAAGCACAGTCTCTTCAATAGTGTTGGATGCTTGCTTTGGCAGCACATATACTGAAACAAATACTGGACATCCACATGCAAAAGAATGAAACTGGGCCACTATCTTATACCATATGCAAAAGTCCACTCAAAATGGATTAAAGACTTGAATGTAAGACCCTGAAACCATAAAACTCCTAGACGAAAACATAGTGGGTAATCTCCTCAACATTGGTCTTGGTGGTGATCTTTTGGATTTGGCACCAAAAGCAAAGGCAACAAAAGCAAAAATAAACAAATGAGACCACATCAAACTAAAACGCTTCTGTACAGCAAAGTAAACCATCAACAAAATGAAAAGGCAACCTATGGAATGGGAGAAAATATTTGCAAATCATATATCTGATAAGGAGTCAATATCCAAAATATATAAAGAACTCATACAACTCAATAGCAAATAAACAATCCAATTAAAAAGTGGGAAGAGGATCTGAATACACATTTTTCCAAAGAAGACATACAAATGGCTGAAAGAATATGAGGAGGTGCTCTACATCACTAGTCATCAGGGAAGTGCAAATCAAAACTATAATGATATTATCACCTCACCTGATAGAATGGCTATTACCAAAAAGAGAAGAGATGACAAGTGTTGGTGATGCTGTGGGAAAAAGGGAACCCTTGTGCACTGTTGGCGGGCATGTAAATTGGTGTAGCCACTACGGAAAACAACATGGAGGTTCCTCAAAAAATTAAAAATAGAACTAACATATGATCCAGCAATTCCACTTCTGGTTATTTACCTGAAGGAAATGAAATCACTATCTCAAAAAGATATCTGCACATCCATATTCACTACAGCATTATTTACAATAGCCAAGACATAGAAACAACTTAAATGTCCATTGACAAATGAATGGATAAAGAAAAGGTGGTATATATATACATACATATATATTCCATACATACAATGGAATATTATTCAGCCATGAAAAGAATGAAATATTGGGGCTGGCCTGGTGGCATAGCAGTTAGGTTTGCACACTCCACTTTGGTGTCCTGGGTTTCACAGGTTCAGATCCCAGGCATAGACCTACACACCACTTATCAAAGCCATGCTATGGTGAAGTCCCATATAAAGTAGAGGCAGATGGGCATGGATGTTAGCCCAGGGCCAGTGTTCCTCAGCAAAAAAAGAGGAGGATTGGCAACAGATGTTAGCTCAGTGATAATCTTCCTCAAAAAAAAAAAAAGGAATGAAATCTTGTCATTTGCAACAACATAGATGGACCTTGAGGGCATTATACTAAGTGAAGTAAGTCAGACAGAGAAAGACAAATACTGTATGATATCACTTATATGTGGAATCTGAAAAAAGAACAAAAACTGCACTCATAGACACAGAGAACAGATTAGTGGTTGCCAGAGGCAGAGGGTTGGGAGATGGGCACAATGGGTAAAGGTGGTCAAAATGTAGAAACTTCCAGGTATAAGGTAAATAAGTCCGGGGGATATAATGTACAGTATGGTGATAAAGAAAAAAAAAGAAAGAAAGAAATAGCTAATCTTCCTTTCTTTTCTTTTTTAGCACATTTGGGTTTCTTAAGGCAATCTCCCAAAAAACAGATGCCTTTGTTTTTGGAAAAGAAAACCAGAATCAGCAGTTTTTCAGGTGTGTGGTGAAAATGTAAAAGGTGCGGAAGACGCCTTCTCCTGGATCTGATTGAAAAGGAACAGTCTCGTTACACCAGTGAAGATGAATGTATCAAAGAGTTTTATGAAAAGGAATATGGGGAATTGAATGAGCTGCAGAAGAAATTAGATATTACCATTTACTCGGACCATAAAAGACCTTAGATTGAGGTTTTGGGAATTAGCAGAGATGTGACACAGGCTAGAGATGCAATTGAGGAAATGATCAAGAGAGTCAGGTTGGACAAAGAACAAGAATCCCGGGCAGATTGTATCAGTGAATTTATAGAATGGTAATATAACGACAATAACACTCTTCATCGTTTTGACAAAAATAATCAATCTGCAATTGGAGGAAGCAAGAAGAGCAAAGAGAAAGACGATTAGTGTCAAAATTAGTCATCAGAGCTACACAGTGGATTTGAACACATACACTGCTACAGATGCAAATGGACACCAATTACCTGTTCAGCGCCTTACAAAATCTGAAGGTGAGTCAAACTTTTATACTTGTAGCCATTATTTTACACCTTTATTGTATTTTGTACATACATCAAAATTGTATTCAAATAGATAAAATTCAAGTAACTGTGGGGCACAACCAGTGGTGTAGTGATTAAGTTTGCATGCTCTGCTTCGGCTGCCCGGAGTTCACAGGTTTGGATCCTGGGTGTGGACTTATGCACCACTCATCAAGCCATGCTGTGGTGGCATCCCATAAACAAATAGAGGAAGCTGGGCACAGATGTTAGCTCAGGGATAATCTTCCTCGCACAAAAAAAAAATTCAACTCTTACGGAATAAAATAGAAAATGTGGTCTCTGAGCTTACGGGGCTTACATTATGGCCAGGAAAATATAGCAGGGGTGCACCTGACAGCTGAGGATGACCATCTCAATGGTGGCAATAGCCAAACCTTGCATTTGTTCCCATCTCTACAGTTTACAAGCTTCCCAGAGCCAGTTCTATTGAGGAGGTATTGGCTGCTTCCGTCAGGAGAGGGAAAGCCATGGGCTTTAAGGAAAAGTGGCCCCAGGTTTTATAGAACAAAAGGAAGGAGACAGCCTGGTCAGAAAGTGGGCACTCTCTGTGTCTGTGACTGATAACCCAGAGATGATCAGGAGCCTGTAGGATCTTCTCTCAGAAGTCGCTTCCTCCTCTGCCCTGAACATAAAGTTCCTTGACACATGCAAAAGGAAGTAGCCTTCAGATTCTCTGGCTAGATCTGCTCCCCAAGAAGGGAAATCTTGTCTTGTGTAGACAGCCATTCCTGCCTTCCAACCACATAGGTTCCCCACTGAAAACTAGTAAATTGTCTTCCAGTATATTATCTTCATCTCTTGTGAGATCTGTATGAAGGAATTTCTCAGACTATGAGCAACCCAGGGGAAATGACAAATCTATTTAGCAGAAGGGGAGAAAGAGCTGCTCCCACAACCTTCCACATGGCAAAACCTGCCACCTACCCAACTCTCATGGACACTGGGAAGAACAATGAAAGAACAGATGTGGAGGGCTTTGTGGTAGGGGGGAGTTCTGGCAAAAATCCATGCATTTGTAAGCAAGACAATAGTGACTATTTATTTAAAATATTGTAGGAAACAAATTTATTGTTATGTTACTAAATTATAAGAGATTAGAGACTGAACAGAACATGCAGCTGAGTTATACGACACCAACAGTTCACAAATCTGAGCATGATCAAAACTTGTTAAGAAGCAGGTACACAGGTTCCGCCCCTCAGAGATTTTGATTTGTAGATCTGTGTTGTCTTTGTCTTTTTTAAAATAAGCATTATGGTTGTTCTGATGTAGGTTGTCTCTGATCCATTCTTTGAAAAGCATTCTCCTAGAAAGATGAGGAACTTCTTGAATATATTGAATTGGGAGATTATAAAACAGGAACACAAATGATAGCCAGCTTTTCAAAGCACAGCAGGCTTGTAGACTGTGTAGATGAGCCTCCCCAGGTGTGAGGGAGTCCTTAAGTGTGTCCTTTGTAGTTGAGATCCCTGCGCACTGGAGTGCTATGAAGCAGCAGAAGGTCTGTGTGGTTGAGCTGCAGCCTGGTGATCCAGAATACAACACTGTGGCAAGCAAGTTTAATCAGACCTGCTCCAACTTCACCATAGAGAAGGTAAGCCTTCTGCTGACATGGAGTTTCTTAGTGGTGGCAATAAGGGGTATCACGATCCTGAATAAATACATTTTCATTCACTTCCTATCACATTTTTTTACCCAGAATTAGAATATTTTATGGTAATTAGGTTTTAGATTCTAGATTCTACTCATGTCACCATAACTACTGAGACATGAAGATTGAGATTCTTGTGTCAGTTGTTACAATATATTAGATTGCAATGTGGTATTAGAATACTGAAGACAAATATTTACTTTGTGAAGCAAGCTAATGAAAATTCAAAGACATGGCTTTACAGGTGGATTTGATAAGTAGCACACCACCACGGAGAGACACGCGGAGGCTCCTCAGATGAGATTCTGTGCTTCTGCCCCACCACTCACAGGTCAACAGTGCTGGCCTCCTTGAGGAATCCAGTGGTCCTTTCCTTGTTCATCGCACTTATTTTGGCATCTTCTTCTTTCAAACACTAATATTGCTCTTTGAAATTATGTTATCCCTCGACTTCTATGACAATATTATTTTGATGCTTTCTTCTCCTTCTTTAACTATTTTCCTTTCAATATCACTGGTATCTGTTTCTCTTTCAAACCTCTAGTCTTAGCTTTACCCACAGGACTTAGATGTTGGTCTTCTGTCTCGGCACTTCACCAGGGAATGGTTTTACCCTTCTTGGCTTCAGCTGTTATTTCAATATTGATAGCTCCCAAATCAACATCACCAAGGTGGATCTTTGACTCTAGCTCTAGAACATATTCCCAGTCACCCAAAAAATCTCTACTGAATATCTATCTGTCCCTAAAACCTAACTCATCATCTCTAAGTAATTATCTTTCCCCTTCCTTCCCCATTTCTGTTGTTGGTTCTACCGCTTTCTGAGTAACGCCAGAGATCTTTGAATATGTTCCCTTCATCTATAATAAGAAGCCTGCCAATAAGGCCTAAGGTTTCTTTCTTTGCAAATTTTCTCTTACTCTCTATTTGCACTGCCACCACTCTGTTTATTTATGTAGTTAAGTAAATAATAATTCAAAAAAGATTTGAAGTGTCCTACAAAGATACATACCATACCTTCAATATTATCCAATATAGAGTCCATATTCACATTTCTCCAACTGCTCAAAACTGCTTTCTTATAACTCTCCCCTTTCCACCCCCAATCTGGGTTGTTA
Source organism: Ceratotherium simum simum (assembly GCF_057802395.1). Classification (NCBI taxonomy): domain Eukaryota; kingdom Metazoa; phylum Chordata; class Mammalia; order Perissodactyla; family Rhinocerotidae; genus Ceratotherium; species Ceratotherium simum. The sequence continues at coordinate 23,609,770 of NC_141914.1, read as the reverse complement.
CAGTGCATTTGGTCATCATGTCTCCTTTGTCTCTTCTGATCTAGAATGGTACGCCTGCATTTTAAAAAATTGTTTCATGATATTGAATTTTTTAAAGTGTTCAAGCCAGCTGTGTTGTAGAATGTCTCACATTCTGGCTCTGTCTTGCCTTGATTTTTTTTGTTGTTGAAGAACACAAGCCAGTTTTCTTATAGATTCTAGATTTGTCTCATTCTTCATAGTGTTATTTAATTTATTCTCCTTTATTGCTGGTAATCTGAGAGTTAGGTTGAAAGGGTTGGGTAAATTCAGATAAATATTTTTTTCAAGAATATTTCAGAGGCAATAACATCACATCAGAATCCTCATATGGTAAGGTTGTCCCACTGTTAATGATGCTAAGTTTGGTCACTAGTTAGAGGGTGACCACCATGTCTCTTCACTGGAATCAGTAGGTAATCTGTGGGATGATATTTTGTCACTGTATAGTACCCTTTTCCCCAACAACCTTTTACTGATTGACTTTAACATCCATTGATGACCCTTTCTTGAATCCATTATTACACCGGAGGTTGCAAAATGGTGATTTTCTAATTCCATCATTCCTTCTACATTTATTACCTGCCATTTTTGTAAAGAAGAAATTTTCTCCCCTCTTGCTTTTTAAACATTTCAGTATGTTATATTTAATTACAGTGATGATTCTTTTAGAAGCACAAATTATCCTACATTTGGCTAGTAGGGACCCTTTCAAGTTGGCTCTCATGTCCTTTTGATGACCCCATTAATCTTTGAACTTTTCTTCACTTTCTATCACAAGATTTCTTCAGCTCACCTTGTACTTTCCCTGTCTGAATTAGACATTTCTCTAAGAAGCCCTGATTCCTTTTAGTTGGGAATGGTAGTGAGAAACCCAGATCTGTGTGCTGGGTTTGCTCACTGCTCCTGAGGTATTATTGCTTCCAGGCTCTTTCATGGCAAGAGCTAAGAAAACCATGAGTTCATACGGTTGTTTTCAATGAAAATTTAATATTGTAGATTTTTTCTTAATTTCTTATATTTTACATCTCTTTTCCTGTATAATAGAAATTTTGGTTCCTAATAATATTACATATTTACTTATTTGTGTTATTCTGCAGTATATGTAAAATTGTTTCAAAATTATGATACCAAAATTATTATTAGCAGTATTATAATAGCTATGCTAGGTTTATTTTGGTTATTGTTAGCATGCTATATCTTTCTCTACCCTTTTTCTTTAACCTCCCAATAACTGTATATTTAAGATGTCTCTTGGTAGCTCCATTTACTTGAGTTTTTTCTTCATCCACTCTGAAAATCTTTAACCTTTAATTGGAGTACTTAGTCTGTTTAATGTATTTACTGTAGTTACCGATATGTTTGGGTTCAAATATACCATATTAATCTTTGTTTTCTATTTATCATATCTATTCTTTCTTCATTTTTCTCTCTTTTCCTACCTTCTTTTGTATTAAGTATTTTCATTGTTCCATTTTCATCCCCTATTAGATTGTTGATTATACATTCTATTATAGTTCTTTCCTTGGTTACCTGGAGATTACAGCGTGCATCCTTGACTTGTTAAACTCTAATGTAAATTGGTATATTTACCATTTCCCAGACAATACAATGATCTTTAGACTCTTTAACCCCATTTATCCCCCTCCTGCATTTGTACTACTTTTAACATGTATTTTAATTCTATGTATATTTGAAACCCTATAAAACATTTTCATTTTTTTATACAGTCAACATTTATTTATATTTACTAACATATTTACCCTTCCATCCCACTGCTCTTCAATCCTTCTTGTATTTCTGTGCTTCCATCTGGGATCATTTTTCTTCCAGCTTTAGTATTTCTTCTAGTGTACATCTGGTGATGAATTCTCTCAGTTTTTGTTTTTCTGAAAAATGTCTTTTTTCACTTTCATTCTTCAAGGGATATTTTTTCTGGGTATAGAATTCTGGATTGGCAGTTACTTTCTTTAAGCACTTTGAAGAGGTTATTCTACTGTCTCTGACTTTTCTTCTCTCTATATTTCCCTTCTCTCTGGGAACTTGGCCCATCAAATCCTTGTTGCCTTCAAATAGACTCCCCGCTCCACCAGCTCTTCTAGTAGTTGTTGGCAAGAAGATTGGTCTGATACAAGTAGTCTGCCATAACCAGAAGTCGGCTGTGAAAAGAAACCTACGAAGTAAAGTTTAAGATTTATTTGCAATGTTTTTTTTTTTTTACCATAGAAGTTATCCCACTAGGAATATAGAATCAGATTACTGTGTTCAAAATTACTTGAAATAATTCTTTCCTTATGTAGTTATTAAATTTTAAAAGGGCAAGCAGTGGCTTCAGCAGCAAATACAGGCATACCTTGGAGATATTGTGGGTTTGGCTCCAGACCCCTGCAAAGAAGCGAATATCACAATAAAGCAAGTCACACAAGTTTTTCGGTCTCCCAGTGCATGTAAAAATTATGTTTACACTATACTGTAGTCTGTTAAGTATGCAATGGCATTGTGTCTTTCAAAACAATGTACATACTTTAATTAAAAATACTTTATTGTTGGGACTGGCCCGGTGGGGTAGCGGTTAAGTTGGCGTGCTCCATTTCGGTGGCCTGGGGTTTGCAGGTTTGAATCCTGGGCACGGACCTATGCATGGCTCATCAAGCTGTGCTGAGGCAGCATCCCACATAGAGCAACCAGAAGGATGTACAACTATGACATACAACTATCTGCTGGGGCTTTTGGGAGAAAAAAGGGGGAAGATTGGCTATGATGTTAGCTCAGGGCCAATATTCTTCAAAATAAATACGTTATTGCTGAAAAGTTCTAACCATCATCTGAGCCTTCAGAAAGTCGTAGTCTTTTGCTGGTGGAGGGTCTTGTAAAACAATGCAGTATCAGAGCCAGCCCAGTGGCATAGAGGTTGAGCTTGCATGCTCCGCTTCAGCAGCCCAGGGTTTGCAGGTTTGGATCCCATGCGTGGACCTACAGACCACTTATCAAGCCGTGCTGTGGCAGGCATCCCACATACTAAGTAGGAAGATGGACGCAGACGTCAGCCCAGGGCCAATCTTCCTCAGTGAAAAAGAGGAGGATTGGCAACAGATGTTAGTTCAGGGCTAATGTTCCTCACACACACAGACAAAAAAATGCAGTATCTGCAAAGTGTAATAAAGTGAAGTGCAATAAAACAAGCTATGCTTGTATAATCAAAAAGAATGAGAAACAAGAATGAAAAGACTAAGAAATTAAGAATGATTTCAAAACTCTATAAGAAGAAATTTTTAAGGCTTTTAAAAAGGGAGTAATATAAATAAAATTTAAGGTAAATAGAAACAAAATGGAAGGAGGCAGTTTGAAGAATAGAAACTTAGTTGTAGGGAAAAGGAAAAATAAGTTTTAAAATCATAAATCAGATCAACAAAACATGTGATAATGCTGAGACTTTGAACTAGAGAGAAAATTGTATCTTAATTAAAAATAAGAAACCAAAAACTGAAAAAAGATCCAGATGAAGGCATGTAACAGTGTTCAACCTGAGAATTCTCTAGAATGGATGAAGAGTCTGACAACATGGAATCTTCACCTCGTGCCTTTCCTTGAGAGGCCTAGCCCCCCTCACCTACCCCTCACTTTTTCCCAGGACAATTTTATGAAACAACCACTACCTGGTGATTAGGGGAGTTTAGAAGCTGATCTGCAGTCCAGGACCCAAGGAGTGTCCACCATAGCCCTGGAGGCCACTGTCCAAAGAGTATGGTCAAAATATGGCCACTTTGGTCTGCAGCCAGATCTGCACCCCCCCCCCCAAGCATTCATGCCCTACTCTTCCAACTGGATTAGAGGTTAATTTTCATTAATTAATTTCCTTCCTGACTAGACACTCTAGTGCTTCTCCCACTGTTAGAACATGGCTAAGTAAACCAGTATCCCAGAAGGACTGAGGTGGAGAGAAGCAAAGTGACAAAGTGAGGTAGACAGCAAGAGGAGCAGTTGCTAGAGTGAAGGTAATGAACGGGAGTTGGAGAGGCTTGGTCGGCCAAGTTCATGTAACAAGAATTTAAGATCATAAACATTGTTGGCTGTCATGTGGTACATAAAAGATGTTAAAAATTAAATTAACATTGTTCCCAAGGACTATTTTTGTGAAACTCTAGATCTAAAAAGATTCCTCAATGCAGAAAGCTGCCATCTGGCATTGAATTTTCTCTTTATTATAATTTTTACCTATAAAAAACAGTGGTCATGTTTCATTTGCCGTGTCTTGCCAAGGGCTCTGGGCACTGACAGAATATTTTTCCTGATGGATTTGCAGATTGAGAGGATCCAGAATCCAGATCTCTGGAATAGCTACCAGACAATGAAAACTACCATGGACGCCAAGAATGGCCATGTCACAAATGAGAAGCAGCTCTTCCATGGGACAGATGCTGACTCGGTGCCACATGTAAACCAAAATGGCTTTAACCGCAATTATGCTGGAAAGAATGGTAAGGAAGCAAGTAATCTGGCTGCTCCAAACGAGGTGTCAGCTGTGAGAAACCAAACTGGCTGGAGACAGTGTGGCTTGCATTTTGTTCCCTCATGATTGGTGGCCATGGTGCATCCAGAGGTTCAGGTTGGCCTCAGTATGTTTCTTCCCAAAGGGACTGACGGGCCCTCTGGGGTGGAGGAATGATTTTTTTTAATTAAAAACACAAAAAAATATTTTTGAAGAGGCTTTAGAGAGAAGAACTGAACATTATTGCAACATTATTTGGCATACTGGGTGAACACGCCAAATTATACACTAAATTGAAATTCTTAAAAATGTTTTGTTTTTCTCTTCACAGCTGCGGCATATGGAAAGGGAACCTATTTTGCTGTCAGTGCCAGTTATTCAGCCCATAATACTTACTCCAGACCAGACAGAAATGGGAAAAAGCATATGTATTACGTGTGAGTACTTACTGGAGTCTACACACGTGGACCTCAGGGATTACTTGTGCCTCCTCCAAAGATCCCTCAAAATGATACTGACCTGTATGACACTGTCACAGATCATATGCAAAATCCAAGTTTATTTGTGGTATTTTATGCTACCAGGCTTACCAGCATACCTCATTACTTTTAGACAATAACATTTTGGTATCCTTCACAGAAGACGTATTCATCTATACATATCTAGTTGTAAAACAAGTTTTAGATTTTTTTTTTCTCTTAACAGCTTTTTCTAAGATCAAAGGATCTTTGTCACTGAAATAAACTTTCTTCAGCTTCTATTTCATAACTGGAAAGAACCTATCTTGAGAGCAATAAATTTGAGAATTTAAATTGGATAACTTAGTTACGACTGTGTATCCACAACTGTGATGTCACATTGTAGAAGAACAGGCTTGTATTTTCAGGAAGGAGAGAATAACATTCATCTTAAAAGGAGAGGGCACAGCCATGCAATTTTAGCTGCTGCTGGAGATAGCTGGCATCATGCCAGAATGCCATATTGCTGTGGGGAGCACAGTATGACTAAGAGGTTGGGACTGCTATCTTCCCTGGGGGCAGGGATGGTGTCTTACTCATTTTTTTTATCCCCAGCCTGAGGTCTGTGCCTGAAGTACAATGGATGCTCCATGAATGTTTCATAAACCAATTAAGAATGAAAAAGTCTAGTCAGACTCCTACGCAAAGTAAGAACCATCTCTTCAACACCCTTGACTTATTGTCACTGGGCCTCAAATTGGACAGAGTCCATGACAGGCAACTTCGGTTTCATGAACCATCCCATGACACGTGGGACAGCTGCAGTCCGGGCTCTGGGATTGCAGTGCAGCTGCACCGGCCCAGTCCCACGTCTGTGGTCTAGCTCGTGGTCCAGGTGAACTGTGCCCCATGGAGTTGTGCAGTGCAGCATCCTGGCTCCACTGGTCCTTTTTATGTTGAAGCCAAACCTGCCTTCTTATAACCTCTACTCATTGGTCTTCTTTTGCCCAGTGAAAACAGTGGGGTAATGCCTGCTGCATCTTCAGTGTGAAACCCTTCTACTGTGTTAGGATTAAATGAATTCTAAGGTTTTTAAACAGCATATTTTCCCTGACAGGCTAGGTTTTGATGATTTTAAAGCCTTGTGCATAAATAAGCCAAAGGAATTAAGCATATTGCTAATTTGCTGACTCAGTATCTATTGGATGGTAAAGAAAACTTGTTTTAACTTCTCCAGGTGAATTTCAGGTTCAAACACTGATTACTGAGCATCTAGATTGCACCAGGTAGTATAACAGATGCTTTCACACACACTATTTATTTTATTCCCCCAACAATCTTGAGAGGTAAGAGTTATATCCCCATTTTAACGCTGAGGACACTGGTGCTCAGAGTGCAAGAAGCTTCCTTGCCTTAGGTCACCTAGGTAACAGCCGCAGAACCAGGAACTGAATCTTGGTCTCTGTGTCATCAAGCCCTTTGCTCTTCCCACTACAAAGCATGGCCTCTAGGTTAACGTTACTGATTCAGGAACTTCTCAGACAAGCTGTGAATCCCTCATATTCCCTTTTTCCTTCTGGCTTCGGTTTCTATTGTAGAGTCTCTTCATTGGAAGCCCTGTAGGCCAAGGGTCATGAGCTGATGCCCATGAGGAGCCAGTGCAGACGGTGCTCTTGGATGCTAGGAGTTGCTAGGAGGGTAAAGGCGCTCCCCTGGCTGCCCGAACACCTACTCTTCAAGTAGAAGAGACTGAAAGGGCCACAGTTTCTCCTTCATTAACACAGCTGTCTTGAAATTATTCTTGTTGTTGCTGTTTGTTTTTTAAGGGGATTGACAAAGACTCCTTATCACTCGTGAGTGCCATCCCAGCCACTGCCATCTCAACTCAGGCTTGACAATGAATGTAAGAAGTAAAAAGGAGAGACTGCTCTGTAATTTGGTCTTATTCTCTAGTGGTTTGGTGAACTCAGGGCAAGGCTGAATATCATGGCGTATTGCACCAAAGCGGAATGATCCAGTCAGTAAATGTGATAGTTATCCTCAATCTAAAAGCATATGTCATTTACTCCTTTTTGAATAAAATACTTGGAAAATGGCATTTGGTGGTAAACATCTTTATCTTTAAGGGCCAATACAGGAGAGCCTGATGATAAACACAGGCCGCTGCTGACAGAGGACCACGCTAGACATGACAGCAGCAAGGGATCCTCCGAGTCTCAGTAATGTTTGGCTGAACGTTACAGGAAGGGCACGGTACAGGTTTAGTTCAGGAAATCTGAAGGGCAGATTGCCCCCAACAAGTAGCCCCTGCTAGAACAAGCCCACTTGGAGCCTGTGATAGTTCTTGGTGGTCTCCTCTAGGGCCAGAGATTCTTCAACTTTTTTGGTATTTGAACCACCTGAGGTGTTTGCTGAGCCTGCGAGTTCTGGCCTATCCCAAAGGAGTCAGCTTCTCTAGCTCGAGTGGTGCCAGAAATCTGCATTTTCAGAAGCACCTCAAAGGATTCTGACATCCCTGCTACCCAGAGCCACTGAGGATTTTTATGGGATCTAGGCTGTTTTGCCTTTGTGGGCCCCTTAGTCCATAAAAAGTATTAAAAATTATGCTTTGCAACTGCACTGATATAAAGATGAATGTAATCAAGGCTGGATTATATTCGTTTTTTTCTTTTAAAAGAAACTATTTTTGTGAACCTCTAAAAGCTCATGGGCCCTAGCCACTGTGCGTACTGTGCCTACTAGATAGGTCGGTCCTGCTGATACCTGGATACTGTGCCTTTAGGTGTAACGCTGAGCCTGTATCCTTTAATCCCTTTGACCTCTGGAGAGTCAATGTATTTATTTACTAATTGATTTCACTCACTCAGGCATGCTCATCTGAGAAATGCTGGATGAAATGGAATTCAGCTTTCTTGGTGGCTGACAGCCTCCCCCATTCACTATCTTTTCTCACCCCCACACTCCCCCTTCGAAGTTAGCCAGGGTCTCTTTACACCTGAAAATCCCTTCATACCAATGTCTTAACTCTCTTCCCAGGTCTCTGCATGGCAAAGACCATTACCTGTAACTGAATTAAATGTCTTGTTTCAGAACAACTTTGAAACTTTTCTGACCCAGGCCTACACTGAGAAAAACATAATAAAGTGAATTAAGCCTGTTAAAAAAAATACATTTTATATCAGGTCCAGTATACACATAGATAGAACTAAAAAGTTTTATGAAATGTGTTCACCCTGAAAAAATACTTTTCCTGGCAAGTTTCACAAGAGAATACTTACTTTACTGAAATTACCTATTCTGTTCCATTTTTTAAAAAATGCTGGTCTCACGCACTAAGTTAATTTTATGACTCACTAATGGGTCACAACCTGCAACCTGAAACACAGTGCTCAAAGGAGTAGGAAACATAAAAGAGAAAACACCTGAAGACAGAGATGTGTCTATTTCTGCAATATCAGGATGTTCCCCCTCTGGGTCATAGACACCTTACCCTCGGCCACACCATCCTCTGCCCCAATGTATTTGATGGAGTATCGCCAACAAGGCCTCCTTGTTATGATCTGCTCAGTCAAGTATTTAACAAGCAGCTACAAGTATGTGCTGGGCTCTGATCAAGGCTCTGTGAATGCAGTAATAATCAAAACAAGTCCAAACCCTCGTGCGGTGACATTCTGGTTGGGGAGATGGACAATTATCAAGTAAACAGGTAAATATATAGTGGGCAGACGGTGCCACGGAAGGGTTTTCTTCAGACTCTTCTTTTCCTGGGCAGGTTCACGTAACACCTCCCTCCCTCCCTCTCTCTCCTGGAAGGTGTATACTGTCTTTGGATTTATTGATACTCAGTCTGAAGCCTGAGGAGGATGGGGCCAGTAGCCAATTCATCTTAAAAGGTGACTCTGTGTATCTTTGCTGTTATGTATTTGTTTCGTGAATGGTTACTCAGAGATCAATATGCTTTTCTAATTTCTAAATTCTTACTTACACAGTAATGATAATAATTATCCCCAGATCTTCTTGCCAATGAGAGTGGGATCAATTTCACTAAACCAAGCTTTTAGTCAGTTTCAGGAGTCAGCAGCATCCAGTCCTTCTTATTCTCAGGACTGGTGTTCCTAGATGCCCCAGTTCCTTCCATAAGGAGGCCTCATATTGGACCCCCGCCTACTTCTCTCCTGGTTTGTGTCCTGCTCTGGAGGACACAGGCTAACCAGTGAGAATTCTGCAGGTGGTAGAAGTGCCATCACTTCAGACCAAGGCTAGACTCCACCCAAAGGATGCAACAGGCCAGGGGCTGGCCTTTCTGTAAGGGGATAGATAGTGAGTATTTTCAGCTTCACAGCCCATACAGCCTCTGTCACTACTCAATTCTTACACCATAACCCTAAATCCAACACAGACAGTATGTAGATGAATGGCGTGGCCGTGTTCCAATGAAACTTCATTTAAAAAACAAGCAGCAGGCTGACCCCTGCTTGAGGCTGATGGAGAGATCACTTCCTGGTGAGAACACTTGGAGCTTACGTTTGAGATAGGCTGAAGGGATGGGATGGGAGAGGAAAGGCAAAGACACTGAGGAAAGACGGCCTACAGATAACAAAGAGCCAGTGTGGCCAAAGAGCAATGTGCATGCAAGAAGGTGGCAGGAGACTGAAACTTAACTAGGTAAGAACAAGTACACTTACAAGTATGTGCAAATTGACCTTTTTCTGTTCCATCTTTTATTTAAAAATCATACCCTTTAAGATATATTTTAAAATATTATTTAAAAAGTCATTTTCTGTTAGAATCACAAATTTCTCCCTTGTATCAAAAGTTGCGCCACTATCCGGTTACCTGTGGATTCACCAAGCAGTCCAGCAGGTCATCTGTAGAAATGAGTGTTTGAGAAGGGGCCGCAGCACCACGTGAGGCAATTTGTCCCACAGCTGCATGCTCACTTCTACTCATCCTTCGTTGCCTCTTGGTACAATACAATTTTCCAAAGTGTTCTCCGTCTTTGCCGACAAAGTCTTTACCATCACTTTCAAATATGCCTCCTCTTTCTGAGGGAGCTTCTTCGGGACTCGGTATCACAGGAACCAGATCAGGGCCAAAGGGACTTGCTGCGTCCTGTTTCCCTGTTCCGCGGGTTAAGTTCTGGCTACCTGTTGGTCCCACCTCCATGTGGTTGAGCTCTAACTCACTGCTGAAGAGAAGTGGTGATAGGAAGCATCCATTGTCTCATTTCTGATTTTGCAGGGAAACGTTCTAATGTTTTACCATGAAATATGAAGCTTGCTCTGGGTTTTTGATAGATATCTTTTTATGAATTCTTTATCAAATGATTTTTCTCTAGCTATTGAAATGAGCATACCCTTTAATATATTTATATGGTGAGTTACATTAATAGATTTTCTAAAGTTAAATTATCCTTGCATTTCTGAGATAAACCCAACTTGACCATGATTTATCTATTTATACAGAGCTGAATTATATTTGTTAATATTTGGTTTAGGATTTGTGCATCTATTTACATAAATTAATCAGTCTGTATTTTTCCTATTATACTGTTGTCTATTTTTTGGTATCAATGTTAAACTAGCCCTGAAAAGTTTGTTGAGGAGTGTTCCCTCTATTTCTGTTCTCTGGAAAATTTTACATGAGGTTGGAATTATCTGTTCTTTGAAGATTTGATAGAACTCACTAGTAAAATCATCTTAGCCTGTTGTATTTACTTGTTTACTTGGCAGGTAAAATTTTAATTACTGATTAAACTTATGTAATAGCTATTAGAAAATTGAGGATTTCTAGTTTCAGTCAATTTTGGTAAGTTATATTTTGCTAAGAAAATCTATATTTTGTCTCAATTTTCAATTAGCACAAATCTTTTTCTAGTATTGTCTTCTTCTCTTTACATCTCTAATATGTCATAGTTATATCCTCTTTTTATTCTCAAATTCATTTGTACCGTTTCTTTTTTTTCTTCATCAGTCTTACCAAAAATTTGTAAATTTTTTAAATCTTTCCAAAGAAACAGCTATTGACTTTATTACTTCTCTCTGTTGTATGTTTTGTTTCTATTTCATTATTTTCTGTTTTTATTCTTTTTTCAAGGTTATTCTGATTTTCTTAAGTTGGATGCTTAGCTGATTAATTTCTGCCTTTTTCTTAATATAAGCTTTAAGTTTAGGAATATTTTAAGTACCATTTTAGCTTTATGTCACAAACTATATCAGTAATAGTTTCATTATCATTCAGTTCTAAATATTCTCTAATTTATATAAAGTTTTCATGACCCATTAGGTGTTATTTTGAGGTGTATATCTAATTTCCAAATATATTTATTTCTAAAGTATTGGAGATTTTTTGTTTTCTAGGTTAATTACATGATGGATGATGGTCAGAGAACATGGTCCAATTGAGAATGTCTTCAAAATTCTTGAACTTAGAGTATGGTCAATATACGTAACTGTTCAGTGAATACTTCAGAAGATATGTATTGTTGGGTGGAGGGTTCTATACATGAACGTTAGGTAAAAACCGTGTTGTTCAAATCTTCTACAGTGCTACTAATTTCTTTTTTTCACTGTGTCGTCTACTAGTTCCCGAGAGAGCTGTGTTAAATCTCTATGATAGTGGATTTGTCAGTTTTGCCTGTCATTCTGTCAGTTTTTGCTTTATATAGTTTGAGGCTATGTTATTAAATGCATACAGGTTTATCATTATAGCTATTCCTGGTTATTGAACCTTTTCTTGTTATCGAATAGTCTTCTTTATCCCTAATATCACTCTTTCACTTAAGGTCTATTTTGTCATTATTAACACAGCTACACTGGCTTTCTTTTGGTTAGTGTTTGCTAGTTACATTTTTTCTTTTTATTTTCAATCTTTCTGTAATTTTAATGATTTTCTTATATCTCCTATAAATAGTATGTAGTTGGAATTTTTTTTTTTTTTTTTGGTGAGGAAGATCTGCCCTGTGCTAACATCTGCCAACCCTCCTCTTTTTGCTGAGGAAGACTGGCCCTGGGCTAACATCCGTGCCCATCTTCCTCTACTTTATATGGTACGCCACCACAGCGTGGCTTGACAAGCTGTGCGTCAGTGCGCGCCCGGGATCCGAACCTACGAACCCCAGGCCGCCGAAGCAGAGCACGCACACTTAACCGCTGCACCACCAGGCCAGCCCCCTGTAGTTGGATTTTTAAAATCCAATCTATCAGACTGTGACTTAACTAGCAAATTTAATCCAAATTACACATATTAAGATCACTTATATATTTGGAATTATTGCTACCATTTTGTACTGTTTGTCTCACTTTTCTTTTCCTCCTGATACATTTTTCCCCCTTCCCTGCTTTGCCAGCCTTTTTTGGATTTTCTTTTTTCTTTTTTTTTTTTTGCTGAGGAAGATTTGCCCTTGGCTAACATCTCTTGCCAATCTTCCTCTTTTCGCTTGAGGAAGATTTTCCCTGAGCTAACATCTGTGTCAATCTTCCTCTATTTCGTATGTGGGTCGCCGCCACAGCATGGCCACCGACAAGTGGTGTAGATCCACGCCCAGGAACCGAACTCAGGCCGCCGAAGCAGAGCACGCTGAACTTAACAACTAGACTACCAGGGTGGCACCTGGATTTTCTTTTTTTTTTTGGTGAGGAAGATTTGCCCTAAGCTAACATCTGTTGCCAATCTTCCTGTTTGTTTTGTTTTTTTTTTTTGCTTGAGGAAGATTAGCCCTGAGCTAACATCCATGCCAGTCTTCCTCTATTTTGTATGTGGGTCACGACCACAGCATGGCTGACAAGTGGTGTAGGGCTGCACCTGGAATCCATACCCATGAACCCCGGGCCCTCGAAGCAGAGCACATCGAACTTAACCACTACGCCACAGGGCCGGTCCCTGGATTTTCTTAATTCCACTTTTTGGTCTACTATTTAGAAGTTAGATACTCTATTTCTCTTCTTTTAGTGGCTCCCCTTAAATTTTAATCTGCATAGTAAACTTAGTAACACTAATCTCCTCTTGAACAACACAACGACTTTAAATCCCTTTAACTGTAGTCATCACTCCACAATTTTACATGGTTCATTTTTCAATATTTTATTTGACTTATTTTATTCCCAAAATAAGACATTCCTATTACTGTTTCATAAATACAATGATTGTTCATATGTATCAATATTTACTATTTCTTCACTCATCATGCCGTCTTGTGGCTTAGAGTTTTCTTTCTTTTTTCCCTCCTTCCTGTAGTGTATCTTTAAGTTTCTTGAGTGAGAGTCTATTGTTGGTTTTCAGTTTTTGATGGTCTGAGACTGTCTTTACTCAAAAATGAGGCAAAATAAAAGTTTAGTTTATTATAGAATTCTAGGTTAACAGTTAATTTCCCTAAGCCCTTTGAAAATATTATACTAATGTCTTCAGGCTTCCATTGTTGCTGGTGAAAAGTGTATTCATTTCCTATTACTGCCATAACAAACTACCACAACTTTAACGACTTAAAAAAGCACAAATTTATTGTCTCACGGTTCTAAAGGTCAAAAGTCAGGTATGGGTCTCATGGGGCTAAAATCAGAGTGTTAGCAGGCTTGCTTCAATCCTTTCTGGAAGTTTTTGAGCCCATTTCCTTGCTCACTCAGGTGTTGGCATACTTCAGTTCCATGCAGTTAAAGGACTGAGATCTCGGTTTCCTTGCTGGCTGTCAGCTGGGAGCCACCCTTAGCTGCTAGAAGCTTCTCTCTGGTCCTTGCACATAACCTCCTATCTCTCACAACCGGCACAGAGCATCAAATCCTTCTCATGCTGCCATCTTTTTGAAGCAGCTAGAAAGTTTTTCAACTTTGAAAGACTTATATAATTAGATTCAGACCATCTGGATAATCCTGGCTAATCTTCCCATCCGAAAGGTGACCTTAAACACATCTGAAAAATTCCTTTTGCCATGTAAGGTGACATATTGACAGATTCAGGAGATTGAAGTGTGGACATCTTTGAAATGGGCTGAGGGAGGGCATCATTCTGCCTACCAAAAGAAGTATGCTGTCAGCCTAATTGTCATTCCTTTGTGGATGATTTGGCTGTTCTCTCTGGCTGCTTTTAAGATCACCTCTTTGGTGGTCTACAGTTTCACTATGATGTTTCTTGGTGTGGGTTTTTCCTTTTCTTATCCTTGTGAAAACTGCCTTTCCTCCATTCTTTTTTGAAATCCCTATTAAACATATGCTAGATCTTGCAAATCTGGACTCTCGCCCTCAGCTCTGTACCACAGGCCTCATGCATAGGAATGTGAACACCTCAGCCCTCATGTGCAAGTCCCATCCCTGCACATGGTCACCCCTTGGCCATTTCTTGATGCATACTGTGGCATAGTCCACCCTTAGGAAGAGAGCCCCAAGAAAGAGGCCCAATCAGGCCCTGGAAATAGACTTGAAGCTGTGTAGGCAGGAAATGTGGGCTTTCCAGGTACCTAGTAGGTGTTTTCAGAGTGACGTGTGTGGGCCCCAAAATGGATAAATGCTCTTGACCCTGTGGATTCTTACCTTGTGCAGATGGGCACAGCTGGAGGAATATGTTGCCCATATCCCAGGAAAATACTATATGAGACAATAAGCATGCTTCTTTCAAGAGGAAGAATTCTGGTTATGGTCAGATGAGGAGGAGGAAGTGTTCTGTCTAAGAGGTTGAAGATGTGAGGGTCAGGAAAGTTTGGAATTCTAGAGAAATATGGATTTCTGAATAGGCAAGAGATGCTTGATGAGATTTGCTGGCTTCTACATTGCAGAACTCTGAAGTCAAATTTGAGCACAGTCACGGTGGGTTCAGCCTCTGTAAGAGCTATTCCCTCTGCATAAAATACTCTTCTGTCTCTGCTCCCGATTTGCTGCATCTCTTACTCGCCTAACTCTTACAAATTCCTCAGGTCTCAGCTTGAGTTTCACGTTCTTTAGAAGGCCTTCCTCCCAACCCCTGATTAATTTATCCCTCTCTCCCTTAAATTTTTCCAAAGAATCTGTAATTTCTCTTTTGTTATATCCAATCACACTTGTTAAGTTGTCCATTGTTGCCTTTCGGATTATTCAGCCTGAAAGCTTTATGAAGACATTTGTCTTGTTCCACATCTTATTCCCAGCCCCCAGAAAGTGACTGAAACACATCTGGTGATCAGAAAATAGTTGGTGAATTAATAATTGGGCCTCATGGTGCTTGAGTGGCATTGCTTGATATGGCTGAATCCAAACAGGATATCAGTACAATATCAGGCTTTTGATGTCCTTCCATTTCAAAAGTTTCATTTTATATGTAATTCAAAGCCAGTTACTCAGATAAACGTGATTTCTTTTGATACCTAAAGCACTGTATGAGATTCTCTGGAAAATCTAAAATCATCCTGCTGTCCTAATATGTTACACTATCATTTTAAAAAATAGAAGGCTTGGATTACATACTAGAAAAATCTCTTCATTACATGTAACACATTTTTACTATTACCTGTAGTAAAGGAGATGAACGGACAACTTAAAGGAGAAGGAATGGTTCTGAGAGTGTTTTAATTGGTATCTACCCACCCCAAGCCCCAGAGATGAAGACAAAGATGAAGGCACCAAGATGCCAGTATGTGGCTTCAATAACCCAATAACCGAATCAGTCTATACAGACAGGCATTTGACATATTCAAACCACTTTTTGAGTCATTGATGGTCATTATTTGGTTAGTTTCTCCAAAGCAAGGCCATGCCAGTTGTTAAAATTATGTGGAAGTTAGTCAACAGGGCTGCCACTTGATCCCCTCCAAAACTGCTGTAGAGACTGCATCATTTGCCCTAATGAGTAATCCTATGGCTGTACAAGATCCTGGGTGCAAGTCCACAAATACTGGGGCATAGCCTGCGTGCCACTAAAAATAACAAAGGTTTTCAGGGCTGAAGACACTGTCAACCACACTGTCATGGCTATCCATGACAGTAGTACTCAATGGTGGGGGAGCAATATTTAACTAATGACCCTCACAGAAGGAGCCTGTGAGTACCTCAGCCTGAAACATGTAGGTCGGCTTATCTGTGGCAGATGTTTTCTTGAACTGGGATGCTAGGTTTTTGAGGTTCTTGGTGAAGTGTAGGCCAGCTCCATATTTTGGGTCTGATAAAGACTAAGAGTCTATGGTGTCATGTCTTTCCTCCCTTCCTTCCTTCCTTTTCTTCTTTTTTGCTTCTTTCATTCCTTCCTCCCACCCTCCCTTCCTTAACTTCCTTCCTTCCTTTTTTAAATTCAAGGGACAATCTGGTATTGCTCAGAGGAGCTCGTTATTGGACTAAATATACACGTGGACCAATGGAAACCCCAAATCAGGCTCAGTAAATTTCAGTTTATTTTCAGTTTGACTTAAGACCAATTATACCAAAATGAGCACAGCACATTATCTAATTGAGTGGGCTCAATTTAACCACAAAAACCAGATGATAAATCCAGAGAAACTTGCTAGGGGGACAAGATGTCAATCTGGAAAGCAGGAGGGACAAAACTCCATAAAAGCCAGGAACTTTCAAAGGAAGAGACTGTAAATTAAATCTGGAGGGCAATAGCTCACATTTACAGAGTATGGTATTAACGTCAGTTCACTTGAGTTCAGCAAACGTTTACTGGGCTCCTACTACATGCCAGACACTGGCTTGGGCACTGGAGACTCAAAGAGCCACCAACTCCTGCTGTCAGAAGCGCTCACCAGGAAGGACAGAGAGAGGAGATGCCTAACTTCTATTATTTAAATCTTATTGTTCTGAAGGATAATTGATGTTCTATGCAGGAATAAAATTACTCATTTTGTTAATGAAGATCTTAATCTGATCAAGAGAGGGTGAGTCTGTATGAACCTCTGAAATGCTGCTGTGGAATAATATGCTTAGTCATCAACTACCAAAACTGTCACCTTGCAGCAAAACAAGGGACATACATGACTAAATTGCCAATAGCTGGGAGAATGGGTCCACCTTAGGAATGCAGTTAATTGAAGGTAATGACACAAGCTTTATTGGACATCAATGGTTCTCTGTCTCTTGTTTCTCTTGAGAAGTATAGCTGTCAGTTTAAATATCCATAGTCATCGGGGCCGGCCTGGTGGCACAAGCGGTTAGGCATGCACGCTCCACTGCGGCGGCCTGGGGTTTGCCGGTTCAGATCCCGGGCACGCACTGAGGCACTGCTTGTGGAGCCATGCTGTGGCGGCGTCCCATATGAAGCGGAGGAAGATGGGCACGGATGTTAGCTCAGGGCCGGTCTTCCTCAGAAAAAAGAGGAGGATTGGCATCGGATGTTAGCTCAGGGCTGATCTTCCTCACAAAAAAATAAATAAAAATAAATATCCATAGTCATTATGTTTCAAAGCTAAGTAGAAATCATAATCTTGGGTCTCACTCTTGTGTATTATTTTTGTCCATGTTTTTTGACACTAGGTTTTCTGTGGAATGTGGATACAACGTTTATTGCAAACTCCCACTCACTTCGACCATTTCTACCTGAATTATTTTTACAAACACATGGTGAAAATAAGGTGTCCTTTAAAATTCTGTGTCGAATTTCTGTACCAAATCCATTCTCCACCTAACAATCAGTGATCTTTCTAAAATACAAGTCTGATCTTATCTTCGCTTAAAATCCTTCAAGGTGCCCCATTTGTTTCAGGAAAAACTCTGAACATCTTTCATGTGATTTACAAAGTTTTTACATAATCTAGGTCCTGCTATGGTCTTACTTGTTGGAAGTTTCTCTCTTTGCCTTACTAACTTCTACTTATTCTTCAGTTCTCCATTTATGACACCTGCTCTGAGAAGCTTTCCCCTGACCTCCTAAGTCTGAGTTAGGTGCCTCTCCTAGGTGCTCCCAGATCACTTGTACCCTCCTCTTCCATAACTAACCCACTTACTTCTCGGTATCCCCAATTAGATTTTGAGTGGGAACAATTTCCATCTTATCACTGTATCCCCAGCACCTAGCACAATGCCTGGCACATATCATGGATACAATGTACATTAGTTGAAATAAGCCTCTGTCTCCCAAGTTGGTGTTTTCAATGGTATAATTTCAAGTTAGCTCTAGTGCTATGTTGAAAGGATTTCTCCAGGCCCAAATTCCCAGTCATCCTGATGGATTTTGCCCCACCTAATCAGTGATACTTGAGTATACTTCACAGTACCAATGAATAATTTACTCTGGTGAGAGGCTCAAAGTAAGTAATTTTAGAGAAATGCTAAATTTCTAGGGAAAATTAGGAAATGCTGCCAGCAACACATAAATGCAGTAAAACTCAAGGAAATGAATTAATTAAGGGAAATGTATGCACATTTGAATGCTCCATCTACAGAATTAGGCATATATTTTTTCCGCGCAGCCTAGGCTTGGATTACACTAGGCTTTCTGTGTAACTGCCTCTTAGGCAATCCGTGTCATCATAAGTAAATCCAACGATGTGTGTGTGTATGTGTGTGTGTGTTTTCATTTACTAATAATTAACCCTGCTGGTAGAAAGAGAGCCAAAAAACAGTTATGAAAGTTTATGGCCTAACACAGAACCAGCACAGTTTGCTCTCTCTCCTCCTCATTCTATCTCTTACCCACACACACACAGGCACACTCACACACAAAAAAAGGAACAGCTGGGAGAGCTGACTTCTCAACTTAATAGAAGTTACTCACCGGACAAGCTCCAGAGGTCTCGCTCCTTTTTTCTTGCCATTTCCTCTTGAACTTCACACAGCATACGTTCAATCTTCATAACAACCTCAATAATGTCAGCCCGGGCTCCTTTAATCTCTGAACTTGCCTTTCCCGGACTGATAATCTCTGAGATAGAGACTCGTGAGGTTTTCTGAAGCTGAGACAACATGTCATTTTCCTTTTTCCCAGGGTAGAGGATATGATTATTCTCAATGATGTGCTCCTGGAGGGTCAGTAACCTTTGGATCCATACTTGGGCCTCACTCATCTTTTCCGGGTTGGGTCCCATCAGGTTTATGGCAGAAGATTTAGCTTTGAGCCCATTTTCTCGTTTCTCCCCTCTGGTCAACAGAGAGACTGAAAAGACTATCGTAAGCAACCACAGAAGGCAGGTGGGTTTTAAACCAGAGAACAAAACACCATGCCAGTGTTTACCCCAAGGATGTTGTCACCATTGTCAGCAGTAGCAGCTTCAATTAAGTACGTATCTCTGAGAGCTGTGCTAGGTACAAAGGAAATCTAAATGTATAGTTCACAGTCTCCTTGGGAACACTGAGTTTAGCTTTATCAGATTTTGCCCCTGCTGTGTTGCATTTGTCAGTTCACAGGTGGGTTCCCCTTGTGATCTCACCCTGGATGTGAACCAACTATTTCCTGCTGAATGGGATTTTCCTTAACCTCTTGCTACTAGCAGGTTTAAAATCAAACGTCTCTGAAAGCCACAGAGCTTAAAGAGTGAAAATTCTTTAAAAACAACAACAACATGTATTTCTAATTATAAATATAATACATGTTTCTTGTTGAAAAATTGTGAAATTATCAAAGTATAACTAAAGGAAGAAATACTCATAATTTCATGACCGGGGATTCATTTTTATATCTTATGTGTGTGTGACAGGACATTTTGCATCTCCACAACGAGCATGTGGAGCTTAGCAGCCGTTGCTGGACATAGTCTATCCCAGCAGGAAAGGAAACAAGACTTAATTCCAATCCATTCATGTGTACCCCTCTCCACAAGGAGTAAAGATATATATGAAGAGGAAGAATCCCTGATGGATTAGAGTGACTCTGAACCCAATTGCAAAAAAAAAGGAAGGGTGAGAGGGAATTCATAGAGGAGGCAGTATCTAGAACGTATAAAGAATTCCTTCAAATCATTAGGAAGAAGAAACAACCCAGTAGCCAGTTGGGCAAAAGATGTCACAGAAAAGGAAACACACATGGCCCATATATGTGTGAAAAGATGCTCATCTTCATTGGTAATTAGGAAAATGGCAAAAATTCATAAGTCTGACAATATCAAGTGTTGAGAAAGATGTAGAGCAATGGGAACTCCTACATATTCATGACGGATTAAAACTGGAACAACCGCTCGTATAATTATATTATTTAGAGAAATTTTTGCATGTGTGTATCAAGGAATGTGTACAAGAAGGTTCACATTTTTGTTTGTTACAGCCAAAAACTGGAAATAACCCAAATGTCCTTCAACAATGGAATATTATCATAGCAATGAAAAGGAGTGAACTTTAGCTACATGGATGAATCTTGGAAAAATATTTTCAAGGGAAAAAGTATGTTGAGCACTTACTATGTTCTAGGCATTATTCTAAGTGCTTTACATATATTATTTCATTCAAACCCCCCCAATTTTATGAGATAGGTACTATTAGTAGCCCCATCTTACAAATGAGGAAACTGATTCAGAGAGTAATTAAGTAACTTTCCCATGGTTATAGGACTAGGAAGTGGTGACCACGGAGCTAGTAGGCGTGGGCAGTCTGATTCCATTGCTCACACAATTCTGCCTCCCAATGAGTGATCCCACAACAATAGTGGTAGTTAGCATCTTTTCCCTGATATGGTAAAGTTGGGTGGTACCAGGAGCTATGAAGAAGTACCAGGACAGACCTAGAAGTAAGGAGGAGGATGGTCTTCCTCTGAGGAAAAATAAATCTGCTGTTTAAGACAACAGTAAGAAGTGACAGAGGTTCTTATACTAGAGGCATACATTTTCTTTAAACCCTTGTTCTGCCTGGGAGCTTATATTAATTTTGAGGAGAAAATAAAAACAGTACATGATGATACTTCATTTAGCTATCATTATCACAAAAGAAGAATTGTTCTTCTAGATAACTAAATTGTTCTGAT
Source organism: Ceratotherium simum simum (assembly GCF_057802395.1). NCBI lineage: Eukaryota > Metazoa > Chordata > Mammalia > Perissodactyla > Rhinocerotidae > Ceratotherium > Ceratotherium simum. The sequence goes on along the minus strand of NC_141914.1, from coordinate 23,588,962 downwards.
CACTAAAGGATACTCTTCTAGCACCAAAACATATTTAATTTTAACTATCTATCTAGTAAATATTTCCAACAAAAACACACTTTCTTGCTTTCCTAAATTGTTTAACTTTTCTTTGGTAATCTGAGGTCATTATCATTAATCATTATTAATGTCAATTATGGTCCTGTGTTATAATTCCTTTACAGATGTCTTCAAGAATTACTGAAGTAAATGGCAATGCCTGGCCCCTTTATTCAGATTAATGACATAAAGACATTTGCATATTTCTTTTCCATATTATCTTCACCTAAAACTCCTCCTAACTAGCTTCCCTAGATTCTTTGTGGTTCCCTACATGCTCACAGCCTTTGTTGCTTCTGTGGGTTTTCTTCACCTTCAATGCCCCACCCCAGCAACTCTGACCATTGAAAATCTTGCCATCTTCAAAGCCCAGTTTAGAACCCTGTGATCCATGAAGCCATTCTTGATCCCTTCTAGTCAGAGGGAATCTCTTCCTCCTCTGGGCCACCTGGGGAGTTTGTCCATCCTCTCACTCATTATTTAGCCCCTGGCATTTGTTTAGTGCTTTGCAATTTACAGAGTATTCTTACATACAAAATCTCCAATTATTCTCACAGCAGTCTGTCATCATGTTACAGATAGATAAACAGGCTCATAATAGGCACAGTCACAGACCAGAGCTCTTAAAGCTCCCCCTTCTTTTCTAGCATTGCCGGACCACGAAACATCCATAAGTGACCTCTTGTACTAAAGGGTGTAAGCAAATCATTTTGACCCTAATAGGAAATATTCTAACAGTTTTATTGCTACTTGAATGTCTAGTGTTTTTAACATCTATAGAACACTGTAGATTAACAGATTATTTCAGAAGTACACATCCTAGTTGTCATGAGGCAATTCTCTCTCATTCCACTCAAACTCCACTAAAGAAATGGACTTATAAGAGGAAGTCAATCCTTCTGCAGCCCTCAACAACCAGGATTGGTTTAGTCCAGTGATCCCCAAACCTGATTCAGCAGCATAATTGACTAGGGAGCACTGAAAAATACACATGCAGGGCCTAGACCCAGAGTTCCTGAATCAGAATCTGTGGAGTTGGTGCCTGTACATACTTTTGTTTGTTTGTTAAGGTTTCCATCATGATCCCAGTGATTACTCAGGTTTGGATAGCATTGCATTAATCCACTTATGATTATCTGGCCTTACTGAGATGTGTTTTCTATAATTAACGATGAGTAACTCCATTTTGATTAACTCCATTCAGAGCAGAAAGTGTAACTGGCTTACTCATCTTATGAAGGACAGAATTTTTTCTTAGAAAAAATTATAGACAGCTATTTGTAATGAAGAACCAACACTGTGGATTATGTACTGCAACTCAGCCTCTCTCTGTTTATGTCTTGAAGCTGGACTGAGCAAAATTAGAATCATAGTCAGATATAGAGCAGTTTGGTAACCAAGTGGGAGCACAGTAAAACATATTTCGCTTACTAATTCTTTTTATCCCCTCCATTAGTTCAGATTATCAAGAATAGAATGATCCTATGGTGAAAGACTCTACTTCTAGGCCTGTGAATTTCTTACTTGCTACTGTAATTGTTGAGATCCGGCAGCTTGGATATATTCTTTGCCATTTCAGTGCAGAAAGCCTACAAGAAGCAAAACACAGCAGAGTCATAAGTGGGGCTTTTAGTCATCGTCATCAAAATCCCTCTCTCTACCTGCACACACCACACTTGGCCTCATCCACTCTGTCAGCCCCCACTCCCAATGCCGCAAATCTAAAGCACCTTTTGGAAAGTGCTAGGGAACAGCAAGTGCAGCACCACAATCTATTAGAACATGTAGGAGAAACAAGTATAGGAAAAATGGGAAGAAAATGAAAATCTGGTATAAAAAAAATAATGTACATCACAAGGCAAAATATAATCAGCCATTCACACAACAGATATTAATGCCCTGCTTATTGCATATTAGGCACTGTACTAAAGCTGTGGATATGTCCCTGAAGAAGACAAATATGGGCAGATGCTCTTTAATTAATAAAATATAAATTCACTTTCAAAAGTTATATGCATACCAAGCCTTGTCTATAGATTGAATAAATGATCAATTCCTGTCAAGTGCTTCCAATTTTATCTGGCACACAGTAAGCCTTCAATATATGTTAGCCATTGTAATTATTATTATATTACCGTCTATAGACAAATATTTGTGTATATTGCCATGTAGATCCTTTAACATAGTGTCTAATTGAAAAAATTCACTCTTCTAGGGTTTGGAACCAACATACCCAGTGTCTTCCTTGTTTAAAGTTGATTTGATTGGCAATAATTACTTCATTGAAAAGATGGTAAATAATGAGGTAAAGACTAGATTTGGGGGAGTTGGTGTCAAGATGGCAGTGTAGGCAGATTATGAATTCACCTCCTCCCATGGATACAACAAATTTACAACGACTCCTGGAACAATTACCCCTGAGAGAGAACTAATAACTGGATAAAAAGAACCTCTACAACAGCGGACAGTCCTGACTAAGGTAGAACAGGCAGAAATTCCTTTCTGGAGAGAAAAAAGCCACCTTCATGAGCCGCTGCACTTCACGACTGGCCAGGAGAAATCCTAAGTTATGTAGCCTTCCCTGGAGGAGTCGGGGACCTGAGCAGAGGAGTGTTACTTCTATAAACATCATTTGGACTCAGCACAACTGAGATGAGTATCATAACGTCTGGCTTTACTGGCTACTAACAACAAAGGGAAATACTCCCAGAAAAGCTATGAGACATAAGGGGAAAAAAACCAGCTCTTAAAGGGCCCATGCACAAATTCACCCATTTTGGCAAGCAACATAAAATCATCAGAAAAAAAGGTGCACAGTCCTTTGGTGAAAAGAGACTCACCTGGCAGGCTCTGGGTGCATCTCAGTGAGAGGTGAGACCTCTCCAGGGACTCAGACCTTGGAAGCAGCCATTATCGTGACCTAGTATAGGAATGCTGACACAGACGCTGGCAGATGCCATTGATGTTCTTCAGTTGGCCTGTTAGCCCATGGTCTGCCCCATAAACTAGAGCACCAATTTAATCCAGCTCAGCCAGGGCAAGCAACCCTTCCTAGAGACTGGCCCCACCAAAGACCAAGCCCTCAAGCAACTTGAGGGCCTGCATGGGCTGGCTGCCTGGATCCTCCACAGCCAGGCAGGTGGGTCTGCCTCTGTGGGGCATGGCATGCATAAGGAGTGAGTGGAGTGTGTCAGGCCTCTGCAGCAGGGCAACTGGGTCTCCTTCAGAGGGTTGGCGCATGTGCATGGGGCAGGATGTGTTGATGGTGTGTATGGCCATGTGGGCAGTGAAGCTTGTCAGCAGCAGAAGACTTATGCTTCTCAAACAGGCACACAGGGGATCGGCCCCATGTTCCAACAACTGAAACAATTGGGTGCTCACATGCCTGGGGCCAGCCCCACTCAACTGCAATCCTGAGAGAGTGGACAAGAGCCTTGCAGGCTGGAGGCCTACAGCAATCGTAAGCCCCTGAGCCTAGCAACCAGCCACACTGGGGGCATACTCACTTAACAGAAAAACTGCAACAGAAATGTGCTATTAGATCTTGCAGCCAACTGTGCTGGGGCTCCCCATGCCTGATAAAGTGACTGAAGAGTCCATAAGCAGCCACACACAGCTACGCTTTACAACCAGGTGGCCAGGGAGACAGCCTAACCACACTGGGCTTCTGCAGCAAGAGTGACACTGCCTCAACAGAAGGACACAAGTAACCCACACAGGGGTCATTCCTGGATCATTTGGAATTGGTGACAAGAAGGAAGCACAGTGCTGGGCCTCATAAGGCATCTCTTACAAAAGGCCACCTCTCCAAGATCAGGAGACATAGCTGAACTACCTAATACATAGATACAGGCACAGAGAAGGATGCAAAATGAGAAGGCAAAGGAATATGTTCCAAGTAAGGGAACAGGACAAAACCCCAAAAAAAGAACTAAATGAAACAGAAATAAACTATCCAACTGACAAAGAGGTGAAACAAAAAGTCATAAGGATGCTCACTGATCTTGAGAGAAGAATGGATGAACACAGTGAGAACTTCAACAAAGAATTGGAAAATATAAAAAAGAAACAATCAGAACTGAAGAATACAATAATAGAAATGAAAAATTCACTACAGGGACTCAATAGCAGAGTAGATGATTCAGAAGAACAGAACAGTGAGCTGGACAAAAGACTAGAGGAAATCATCCAAGCTGAACAGAAAAAAGAAAAAAGAATTAAAAATAATGAGGACAGTCTAAGGGACTTCTGGGACAACATCAACCACAATAGAATTCATATAGGTGTCCCAGAAGGAGAAGAGAGAGACAAAGGGGCAGAGAATCTATTTGAAGAAATAATAGCTGAAAACTCTCCTAACCTAAGGAAGGAAACAGACATCCAAGTACAGAAACCACAGAGAACATCAAGTGAGACAAACCCAAAGAGGCCCACACCAAGACACATTATAATTAAAATGTCAATAATTAAAGATAAAGAGAGAATCCTAAAAGCCACAAGAGAAAGGCAAAATGTTACATACAAAGGAAACCCCATAAGGCTATCAGCTGACTTCTTAGCAGAAACCTTACAGGCTAGAAGAGAGTGGTATGATATGTTTAAAGTGCTAAAAGGAAAAAACCTACAACCAAGAATACTCTACCCGGCAAGGTTGTCATTCAGAATGGAAGGAGAGATAAAGAACTTCCCAGAAAAGCAAAAATTAAAGGAGCTTCTCACCAAGAAACCATCCTTACAAGAAATGCTAAAGGGACTTATTTAAGTGGGAAAGAGAAGATCGCATGTAGGAATAAGAAAATTATCAAAAAAATAAAAAGCAATAAAATCACTTGGAAAAGGCAAAAAATGCTAAAGGTAGTAGATCAACCACATATGAAGGTAATATGAAGGTAAAAAGACAAAAGTACTAAAATTAACTATTTCCATGATAAGAGGGTAACGGATACACACACACACAAAAAGAGGTTAGATATCATATCAAAAACATAAAAAGTGGAAGGAGGGGAGTAAAAGAGTAGAGCTTTCAGCAAGAGTCAAACTAAAGAGACCATCAACTTAATATAGATTGCTATATACGTAGCTTATTATATATGAACCACATGGTAATCACAAACCAGAAGCCTACAATAAATACACAAAAAATGAAGACAAAGAAACCCAAACATAATACTAAAGAAAGCCATCAAGGGGTCAGCCTAGTGGCACAAGCAGTTAAGTGCACGTGCTCCGCTGAAGCGGCCTGGAGTTCACAGATTCGGATCCTGGGCACACACCGATGCACTGCTTGTCAGACCACGCTATGGTGGCGTTCCATATAAAGTAGAGGAAGATGGGCACAGATGTTAGCCCAGGGCCAATCTTCCTTGGCACAAAAAAAGGAGGATTGGCATTGGATGTTAGCTCAGGGCTGATCTTCCTCACACACACAAAAAGAAAGCCATCAAACCACAAGGGAAGACAGCAAGAGAAGAAGAAAATAACAGAGAAGAACTACAAAAACACACAGGAAAGACGTATCAAAATGGCAATAAGTACATATGTATCAATAGCTACTTTAAATGTCAATGGACTAAATGCTCCAATCAAAAGGCATAGGGTGGCTGATAGGATTTAAAAAAGACCGATATATATGCTGCATACAAGAGACACATTTCAGACCTAAAGACACTCACAAACTGAAAGTGAAGGGATGGAAAAAGATACTCTATGAAAATGGCCATGAAATGAAAGCTGGGGTAGCAATACTCATATCAGACAAAATAGACTTTAAAACAAAACTGTAACAAGAGACAAAGAAGGGAACTACATAATGATCAAGGGAACAATCCAACAAGAGGATATAACACTTGTAAACATCTATACACCCAACATACAAGCACCTAAATATATAAAGCAATTATAAACAGACATAAAAGGAGAAATAGTAACATAATAATAGTAGGGGACTTTACACTCCACTTACACCAATGGATAGATCATCCAAAGAGAAGATCAATAAGGAAACATTGGCCTTAAATGATACAGTAGACCTAGTAGATATATACAGTACATTCCATCCAAAAACCATGGAATAAACATTCTTTTCAAATACACATGGAACATTCTGCAGGACTGATCACATATGAACCCACAAAACAAGTCCCAATCAATTTAAGCAGGTTGAAATAATACCAAGCATCTTTTCTGACCACAATGGTATGAAACTAGAAATCAACTACCAGAAGAAAATCAGAAAAGCCACAAATATGTGGAGATAAAACAAAATGCTATGGAACAATGATTGGGTCAATAAAGAAATCAAAGGAGAAATCAAAAAATACCTGGAGACAAATGAAAATGAAATTATGACATGCCAAAATTTATGGGATACAGCAAAAGCGATTCTAAGAGGGAAGTTTATAGCAATACAGGCCTACTTCAGTAAACAGTAAAAATCTCAAATAATCTAACAGTGCACCTATAGGAATTGGAAAAGGAAGAATAAACAAAGCCCAAAATTAGTAGAAGGCAGGAAATAATAAAAGTCAAAGCAGAAATAAATGAAATAGAGAGTAAACAAACAAGAGAAAAAAATCAATGAAACCAAGAGCTGGTTCTCTGAAAAGATAAACAAAATTGACAAACCTCTAGCTAGACTCACCAAGAAAAAAATAGAAAAGGCTCAAATAAATAAAATCAGAAAGGACAGAGGAGAAATTACAAAGAGGACACCTCAGAAATACAAAAGATTATAGGATAATACTACAAAAAACTATATGCCAACAAATTGGATAGTCTAGAAGAAATGGATAAATTCTTAGAATCATACAACCTCCCAAAACTGAATCAAGAAGAAATAGGGAATTTGAATAGGCCAATCACCAGTAGGTAGATCGAAACAGTAATAACAAACCTCCCAAAAAATAAAAGCCCAGAACCAGATAGCTTCCCTGGTGAATTCTACCAAACATTTAAACAAGACTTAATACCTATTCTTCTCAAACTCTTCCAAAAAATTGAAGAGGAGGGGAAGCTTCCTAACTCATTCTGTGAAGCCAACATTACCCTTATACCAACACCAGACAAGGACAACACAAAAAAAAAGGAAAATTACAGGCCCATATCACTGATGAACATCAGTGCAAAAATCCTCAACAAAATACTAGAAAATGGAATACAACAATACATTAAAAAGATCATACACCATGACCAAGTGGGATTTATTCCAGGGATGCAGGCATGGTTCAACATCCACAAATTAATCAACCCATTATGTCATACATAACATTAACAAAATGAACAATAAAAATCACATAAATATCTCAATAGATGCAGAGAAAGCATTTGATAAGATACAGCATCCATTTATGATAAAAACTCTGAATAAAATGGGTATAAAAGGAAAGTACCTCAACATAATAAAGGCCATATATGAGAAACTCACAGGTAATATCATTCTCAATGGAGGATAACTGAAACCTATCCCTCTAGGAACAGGAACCAGACAAGGATGCCCACTGTCACCACTCATATTTAACATAGTATTGGAAGTCTTGGCCAGAGCGATTAGGCAAGAAAAAGAAATAAAATGGATCCAAATTGGAAAGAAAGAAGTGAAACTGTCACTATTTGCAGATGACATGATTTTATATATGGAAAACCCTAAAGAATCCACCAGAAAACTTTTAGAAATAATAAATGAATATGGTAAATTAGCAGGATACAAAATCAACATACAAAAATCACTTGCATTTCCATACACTAACAACAAAGTAGTAGAAAGAGAAATTAAGAATACATTCCCATTTACAACTGCAACAAAAAGAATAAAATACCTAGGAATAAACACAACCAAGGAGGTGAAAGATCTGTACACTGAAAACTATAAAACGTTGAAAGTAATTGAAGAAGACACAAAGAAATAGAAAGATATTCCATGCTCTAGTATTGGAAGAATTAACAGAGTTAAAATGTCCATACTTCCTAAAACAATCTACACATTCAATGCAATCCCTATCAAAGTTTCAACAATATTTTTCACAGAAATAGAAGAAAGAATCCTAAAATTTATATGGAACAACAAAAGACCCCGAATAGCCATAGGATTCCTGAGAAAAAAGAACAAAGCTGGAGGTATGACACGCCCTCATTTCAAAATATACTACAAAGCTATAATAAGCAAAACAGCATGGTACTGGCACAAAAACAGACACACAGATCAATGGAACAGAATCAAGAGCCCAGAAATAAACCCACACATCTATAGACAGCTAATTTTCGACAAGGGAGCCAAGAACATACAATGGAGAAAGAAAAGTCTCCTCAATAAATGGTGTTGGGAAAACTGGACAGCCACGTGCAAAAGAATGAAAATAGACCATTATCTTACACCATACACAAAAATTAACTCAAAATGGATTAAAGACTTGAAAGTAAGGCATGAAACTTGTAGAAGAAAACGTAGGTAGTATGCTCTCTGACATTGGTCTTAGCAGCATATTTTCAAGTACCCCGTCTGACCAGGCAAGGGAAACAATAGAAAAAATAAACAAATGGGACTACATCAAACTAAAAAGCTTCTGCACAGCACAAGAAACCATCAACGAAACGAAAAGACGATGTGACAATTGGGAGAAAATATTTGCAAACCATATACCTGATAAGGGGTTAATATCAAAAAAATATAAAGAACTCATATCTCAAGAACAAAAAACTAACAACTCAATTTAAATAATGGGCAAAAGGTCTGAACAAATATTTTTTTCCAAAGATGATATACAGATGGCCAACAGACACATGAAAAGATGTTCAACATCATTAACTATCAGGGAAATGCAAATCAAATCTACAGTGAGATATCATCTCACTCCTGTCAGAATGTCTATAATTAACAAGACAGGAAACAAGTGTTGGGGAGGACATGGAGAGAAGGGAACTCTCATACACTGCTGGTTGGAGTGCAAACTGGTGCAGCCACTTTGGAAAACAGTATGGAGATTCCTCAAAATATTAAGAATAGAACACCATATGATCCAGCTATTCCACTGCCGGCTATTTATCCAAAGAATGTGAAGACACGAATGAGTAAACAAACATGCACCCCTATGTTCATTGCAGCATTATTCACAATAGCCAAGACTTAGAAGCAACTTAGGTGCCCATCAAGGGACGAATGGATAAAGAAGATGTGGTATATATACACAATGGAATACTACTCAGCCGTAAGAAACAATGAGATCCAGCCATTTGTGACAATATGGATGGACCTTGAGGGTATTATGCTAAGCGAAATCAGTCAGCGGGAGAAAGTCAAATACTGTATGATCTCACTCATAAATAGAAGGTAAAAACAGCAACAAACAGTCACATAGAAACAGAGATGAGATTGGATTGGTGATTACCCTAGGGGAAGAGGGGAGTGAGGAGGGTGAAAGGGATGATTAGACACATGTGTATGGTGATGGAATGTAATTAGTCTTTGAGTGGTGAAGATGATGTAATCTATACAGAAATTGAAATATAATGGTGTACATCTGAAATTTATATAATGTTATAAACCAATCTTACCGCAATAAAAAATAAATCAAATTTAAAAAATAAAAATGCATATTAAAAAACCTGGATTTGTTTTGATAAAGTGTTTAGCAGAAATTGAATTTGCCCATATTAGCTGTAAATAATCTTACCAGCCTTGTGATAATTAACTCACCACCCTGCAAATAAATTCACAATCCTTGTGTTCAATTAACACATCACCATATATACTACATGGAATTTGACTGGCTCTCTACTGTAGATGCAGGGAAAAAAAATGTTGCCTCTGACTGATCCAAGCTGAGTGTGTGTCCTCATTCTTCCACAAGTGGGGGAAAGGATTGGAGGGGAAAAATGGAATGAGAAGGAGAAGTAATAAGAGAAGAGAAGAGAAGATATAGAGATAACAAAGCCCTCTGTGAAAGTAGGCCACTAGTCTAGAATTGTAGCTCATGGTCTCTGGTCTCAGATCAGTCAGGTACCATTGGCCTGAACTCTGAGCTGTTCAGAAATCCACAGAGAAGAAATGCATTCCTTCAGTAATTAACAAAGTTCGAGAAAGACTTCTAATTTTGATTAACTTGAAACAGTGGGTTCTTAGGATAGAAGTAGAGACCATTCTAGACATATGGATAGAGAATGCCAAGCCGGCTGGGAAGAAGATGGGCTTAAAAGATGGAAAGACATGATTTAGCTCCAGACTGATGGAAGGCAGAATTTATAATGACTATAATTATTGATTGGTTTATATTTTGTTCCTCAAGAAACCATCACAACATGAATAACATGAGTGTATTATACTCAAGACTTCTGTGTCCTACTGCTGAAGTAGGGGTACAGCAAAATAAATTGGGGATTCCTTGAGTAATAGCATCAGAAGAGACAGAAGACAGCAGTTTACATTGCAAGTAAGAGCCTACCTAGGGCCCGCCCTGATGGCCAACTGGTTAAAGTGCATAGCATTCCTCTTGGGCGGCCCAGGTTCAGTTCCCGAGGGTGGAATGACACCAGTCCTCTGTCAGTAACCATGCAGTGGCGGCAGCTCACACAGAAGAATTAGAGGGACTTACAACTAGAATATACAACTATGTACTGAGGCTTTGGGGAGGAAAAAAGAAAAGAGAGGAAGATTGGCAAGAGGTGTTAGTGCAGGGTGAATCTTTCCCAGCAAAAAAAAAAAAAAAAGAGCCTACCTAACCTAAGTCGAAACAGTCCTTTCATGTTCCAACCTGGCTCACTGGAATTCCCCACTGGTTAGAAGCTAAAGTCCAGGTAGTAACAGAGCGTTATTTAAATGTGCTTTGTTCTCTAGGACTACTTAAGAAGTTTAGGGAGTGGTGTCTTGTTGAAGTGGATTATAGTCTTTATGTCTCATATTCCAACCATATTTTTATCTAGAAGTACAGACATCCTATTTTTTTATTGGTGTCATAATAGTTTATAACATTGTGAAATTTTAGTTGTACATTATTGTTTGCCAGTCACCATATAAATGTCTCCCTTCATCCCTTGTGCCCACTTCCCCCTGGTAGCCACCAAACTGTTCTTTCTGTCTGTGTGTTAGTTTATATTGCACATATGAGTGAAATTGTGTGGTGTTTGTCTTTCTCTGCCTGGCTTATTTTATTTAACGTAATACCCTCCAGGTCCATCCATGTTGTTGCAAATGGGACGACTATGTCTTTTGTTATGGCTGAGTAGTATTCCATTGTATATATATATACCATATCTTCTTTATTCAATCATCAGTCAAGGGACACTTGGGTTGCTTCCACATCTTGGCTATAGTAAATAACGCTGCAATGAACATAGGGTGCATAAGCCTCTTTGGATTGTTGATTTCAGGTTCTTTGGATAAATACCCAGTAATGGGATAGCCAGATCATAAGGTATTTCTATTTTTAATTTTTTGAGGGATCTCCATACTGTTTTCCATAGAGGCTGCATCAGTTTGCATTCCCACTAGCAGTGAGTGAGGGTTCTCTTTTCTCCACATCCTCTCCAACAGTTGTTATTTTTTGACTTGGTGATTACAGCCATTCTAACAGGTGTAAGGTGATATCTGAGTGTAGTTTTGATTTGCATTTCCCTCATGATTAGTGATGCTGAACATCTTTTGATGTGTCTATCAGCCACCTGTATATCTGCCTTGGAAAAATGTCTGTTCACATCCTCTGCCTATTTTTTGACCGGGTTGTTTGTTTTTTTGTTATGCGGTTGTGTGAGTTCTTTATATATTATGCAGATTAACCCCTTGTTGGATATATGATTTGCAAATATTTTCTCCCAGCTGGTGGATTGTCTTTTCATTTTGATCCTGGTTTCATTTGCCTTGCAGAAGCTCTTTAGTCTGATGAAGTCCCACTCGTTTATTTTTTCCTTTGGTTCCCTTGTCCACGTAGACATGGAATTCAAAAAGATCCCCCTATGACCAATGTCAAGAGTGTACCAGCTATGTTTTCTTCCTGGAGTTTTATAGTTTCAGGTCTTACCTTCAAGTCTTTGATCCATTTTGAGTTAATTTTTGTGTATGGCGAAAGCAAATAGTCTACTTTCATTCTTTTGCATGTGGCTGTCCAGTTTTCCCAGCAGCATTTATTGAAGAGACTTTCTTTTCTCCATTTATGTTCTTAGCTCCTCTGTCAAAGATTAGCTGGCTGTAAATGTGTGGTTTTATTTCTGGGCTTTAAATTCTGTTCCATTGATCTGTGTGTCTGTTTTTGTACCAGTACCATGATGTTTTAATTATTATAGCTTTGTAATATATTTTGAAGACACAGATTGTGATGCCTCCAGCTTTGTTCTGTTTTCTCAGGGTTGCCTTAGCTATTGGGGGTCTTTTTTTGCCCTGTATGCATTTTAGGATTCTTTGTTCTATTTTCCTGAAGAATGTCATTGGGATTCTGATTGGGGTTGTAGTCAATCTGTAGAATGCATTAGTTAGTATAGACATTTTGACTATGTTTATTCTTCCAATCCATGTGCGTGGGATATCTTTCCATTTCTTTAAGTTATCATCGATTTCTTTCAATAATGTCTTATAGTTTTCAGTATATAGGTTTTTCACTTCCTTGTATAAATTTATTCTTAGATATTTTGTTCTTTTTGTTGTCATTGTAGATGGGATTGTATTCTTGAGTTCTCTATTATCTCATTATTAGAGTATAGAAATGCAACTTATTTTCGTAAGTTGATTTTGTACCCTGCAACTTTGCTATAGTTGTTACTTACTTCTGATAATTTTCCAATGAATTCTTTAGGGTTTTCTATATATAAAATCATGTCATCTGCAAACAGTGAGAGTTTCACTTCTTCCTTGTCAATTTGCATACATTTTTTTGTTTTTCTTGCCTAATTGCTCTGGCCAAAACCTCCAGTACTGTGTTGAATAAGAGTGGCTAGATTGGGTACCCTTGTCTTGATTCTGTTCTCAGAGAGATGGCTTTCAGTTTTTCCCCATTGAGTATGATGTTGGCTGTGGATTTGTCATATATGGCCTTTATTACATTGAGGTACTTTCCTTCTATTCCCATTTTGTTGAGAGTTTTTATCATAAATGGATGTTGGATCTCATCAAATGCTTTCTCTGAGTCTATTGAGATGACCATGTGGTTTTTATTCCTCATTATTTTAAGGTGGTTTATCACATTGATTGATTTGTGGATGTTGAAGCATCTTTGCATCCCTCGTATACATCCCACTTGATCATAGTGTATGGTCCTTTTAATGTATTGCTGTATTTGATTTGCCAATATTTTGTAGAGGATTTTTGCATCTATGTTCCTCAGCGACATTGGCCTGTAATTTTCCTTCTTTGTATTATTCTTGCCTGCCTTTGGTATGAGTGTGATGTTGGCCTCATAGAATATGTTAGGAAGTGTTCCAGCTTCCTCTATTTTTTGGACTAGTTTGAGAAGAATAGGTATTAAATCTTCTTTGAATGTTTGGTAAAATTCTCCAGAGAAGCCATCTGGTCCTGGACTTTTGTTTTGGGGGAGATTTTTGATTACTGTTTCAATCTCTTTACTTGTGATTGGTCTATTCAGATTCTCTATTTCTTCTTGATTCAGTTTTGGGAGGTTGTGTGATTCTGAGAATTTATCCATTTCTTCTAGATTGTCCAATTTGATGGCATATAGTTTTTCATAGTATTCTCTTATAATCCTTCGTATTTCTCTGGTATGTGTTGTAATTTATCCTCTTTCATTTCTAATTTTATTTATTTGAGGCTTCTCTCTTTTTTTCTTAATGAGTCTGGCTAAGGGTTTGTCAATTTTGTTTATGTTCTCAAAGAACTAGCTCTTTGTTTCATTGATCCTTTCTACTGTTTTTTGGGATTCAATTTCATTTATTTCTGTTCTAAGTTTCATGTTTCCCTCCATCTGCTGACTTTGGTCCTTGTTTATTCCTCTTTTTCTAATTCTGTTAGGTGTAGTTTAAGATTACTTATTTGAGATTTTTCTTGTTTTTTAAGGTGGGCCTATATTGCTATGAATTTCCCTCTTAGGACCATTTTTGCTGCATCCCATATGAGTTTGTATGGTGTATTTTTATTTTCATTTGTCTCCAGATATTTTTTGATTTCTCCTTTAATTTCTTCATTTATCCATTGGTTGTTCAGTAGCATTTTGTTTAGTCTCCACATCTTTGTCACTTTCCCAGTTTTTTTCTTGTACTTGATTTCTAGTTTCATAACATTATGATCAAAGACACCTGTTATGATTTCCATCTTCTTAAATTTATAGAGGCTTGCCTTGTTTCCCAACAGATGGTCTATCCTTGAGAATGTTCCATGCATGTTTGAGAAGAATATGTAATCTGCTGTGTTTTGATGGAGTGCTCTATATATATCTATTAAGTCCATCTCGTCTAGTTTTTCATTTAAGTCCACTATTTCCTCATTGAATTTCTGTCTGGATGATCTATCCATTGATGTAAGTGGGGTGTTAAGATCCCCTACTATTATCGTGTTGTTGTTAATATCTTTTTTTAGGTTTGTTAGTAGTTGCTTTATGTGCTTTCATTCTCCTGTGTTGGGTGCATATATACTTATAAGAGATATGTCTTATTGGTGGAGTGTCCCTTTTATCATTATATATGGCCCCTCTTTGTCTCTCATTACCTGTTTTATCTTGAAGTCTACTTAGTCTGATATAAGTATGGCAATACCTGCTTTCTTTTGTTTGCCGTTATCTTGGAGTATTGTCTTCCATCCTTTCACTCTGAGCCAGTGTTTGTCTTTAGAGCTGAGATGCGTGTCCTGGAAGCAGCATATTGTTGGATCTTGTTTTTTAATCCATCCTGCCACTCTGTGTCTTTTGATTGGAGAATTCAATCCCTTTACATTTAGAGTGATTATTGATATATGAGGGCTTAATGTTGCTATTTTCTTGCTCATTTTCTGGTTCTTTTGCATTTCCTTTGTTTCTGACCCCGTGTGTTTCAGACTACCAATTCAGGTTGGTAGTTCTGTAGGATGGTTTTATGGTTTTCTTTTTATTTATCATATGTATCTCTGTTCTGATTATTTGTTCAGTGGTTACCATGAGGTTTGTATCAAAAGTCTTATAGGTGAGATAGTCCATTTTTTGATGGCCTCTTATTTCCTTAGACTAAGTCGATTCCATCCATTTGCTCTTCCCCTTCTAAGTTATTATTGTCACAACTTGTTCCATCTTGTGTTGTGAGTTTGTGTTTAAAGTGATGAGGTTATATTTATTTTTAGTATTTTCCTTGCCTTAATCTTTGGTGTTATAATTAAGTGTTTGCTAACCTATTCTGATAGAGCACTGCAATTTATCTGATTTTTGCCTAACTATTTTTATTCTTGCTCAAAACTTTGTATCCCCTTTCTCTCTTCTTTTTCAGGCATGAGGGCCTTCTTGAGCATTTCTTGTAGTGGGAGTCTTGTGGCAATGAACTCCTTTAGCTTTTGTTTATCTCACATACTTGTTATTTCTCCATCATATCTGAAGGAGATAATAGCTGGATAGAGTATTCTTGGCTGAAAGTTTTTGTGTTTCAGAATTGTGAGTATATCATTCCACTCTCTCCTAGCCTGTAAAGTTTCTGCTGATAAATCAGCTGATAGCCTGATAGGAATTCCTTTGTATGTTATTATTATTATTTTTTTTTTTTGTCTTGTCACCCTTAATATTTTTTCTTTCTCATTGACTTTTGACAGCTTTACTACTATATGCATTGGAGAGGGTCTTTTCATGTTGATATATTTAGGAGATCTATTGTTTTCATTCACTTGTATTTCCAGCTCCTTACCCAGGTTTGGGAAGTTCTAAGCTATTATTTCTTTGAACAAGCTCTCTGCTCCTTTTTCCCTCTCTTCTCCTTCTGGAGTACCTATAATCCTTATGTTGCATTTCCTAATTGAGTTGGATATTTCTCGGAGAATTTCTTCATTTCTTTTTAGTCTCAGTTCTCTCTCCTCCTCCTTCTGGAGCATTTCTGCATTCCTTTCCTCAATATTGCTAATTCTTTCCTCCATATGGCCAGATCTGTTCTTTAAAGATTCCAGATTTTTCTTTATCTCCTCCATTATGTTTTTCATCTCCAACATTTCTGATTGGATTTCTTTATAGTTTCAATCTCTTTTGTGAAGAAGTTCCTGATTTCATTGAATTGTCTGTCCATATTTTCTTGTATTTTGTTGAGATTTTTTATGATAGCTATTGGAATTCTCTGTCATTTAGGTTATAAATTTTTGTGCCTTCAGGATTGATTCCTGGGTGCTTGTCATTTTCCTTCTGGTCTGGAGATTTAATATATTTTTGCATAATGCTTGAGGGTGTGGGCTTATTTTTCCTAAATCTGAAAATATCTGGTTGCAGCTTCCACTTGCCACCACTGGGTGGGGGTCAAGAGCTATGTATCTGAGCTCACCGGGATCCACAGGCACTCTGGCTGACCGGCATGCTGGTGCTCCAGGCGGAGGGAGGGGCTCTTTCACCTGCCTGATCCTGGGGGCTTCTCATTCTTCCCTTGCTATCTGCTCTGCTAGTGTGCTAGCTTGATGAAAGCACCCCTGCAAAAGTTCAGTCTCCTCACTATAGGAATTTCCCAAAGGCTGGGAGAGAACTTGTAGAGCAACAGTTGTCCCATGGAGGGCTACCCCTTCTCCCTCTCTCTCGAGAGCTGCACAATCCCAGTCTCAGGGTCATTGTTGTTGGGCAAAGAGAGGAGTTCTCCTTACCTCCTTCCACTTCCTCTGGGGTACGTCCACCTCTACCTTCAGATTTTTTTTTTTGTTATGCGAAAGTCCTCTGTTGGTGTATGAATGTCCTTTTTTGTTGTATCTTAGGTGGGGAGCATTGAAGGGGGAAAGCTCACTCTGCCAGAATGCTGACATCACTCCAGGCACCCTATTTTGACATGATATGTATGTAGAAACATACAATGAAATACTATGCAACCAATAAAATGATGTATAAGATATTTGATGACATGGGGAAAATGATACACATATTTTGCAAAAGAAAAAGTAGATTATTGAACTATAAGTAAAGATGACGACATTTTCACAAGCTTTATTATTATATACACATAAAAAGAGGAGGATATATAGGGCAATAACTCAGCCATTCAGATTATGTTTACAGAAAAAATTAGTAACATGAGGCAAATACTTGTAATGCTAAATGAAAAATGGTAGATAAAATATTGTGTAATTAGCAATTGAAGAAATTTTGATTTTGACTTTTTTGAAAGTAGATGGTGAAAGAAACTAGGAGGGATTATACAAGAACATTGGCGGTGATTTCGTCTGAGTGTTGCAATTATGGGTGATGGAATATGGTGAGAGAGGGTTATTTCCTTTATACTTTTCTATACTCTTTTTACTATGCATGTAATTTATGATAATGTAAACACTTCTTAAATATCTGTAACTCTTGAAAAGTGATGCTTCAGGATAAATACGCTGCTAAATAGTTTAAGAATTTACCTGACTGTAATTTAATAGAGGGAAGAGATGACTCTGAAGGGCCACCATATGTAAAAGGAATGAGATATGTTCTGTCTCCTCCAGAAGGTAGGACAGTGATCAGCAGGAGATAGAGAAAAACAGCTTTCAACTCAAGGTAAACCCAAGAGTCTACAAAAGAGTTTTCCAATAATTAGAGCTGTCCCACAATGGAACAGCTTCCCTCAAGATGTTGAGTTCTGGAAGTGGTCCAGCAGAGGCTGGAGGGCTTTTTGCCCTAGGAGTGGGGGAAGATGGGGTAAGAAGGAAGAAGCAACAGTGCAACTAGATGACCTCTAGCTTCCCTTTCACTGCTAACATTGTTTTCAATTCATCCTTCATGCACTCATTCATATGGCCTTCAAGATTGTTCCCAATGCTCCTTGCTTACTGGTATCCATGCCTTTGTAATAATTCCCTCCCACATTGAATGAGCTGATCCATGTAACCAATAGGATATTGTGGAAAATATGGAGTATGACTTCAGAGGCTAGATCATAAAAGACATCTTCTGCTTCTCTTTCTCCTGAATTGCTCTCTATGGAGTAAGCCAGCTGCCATGTCATGAGGACACTCAAGCAGCCTGTGGAGAGGTCCATGTGGAGAGGAACTGAGGACTCCTGCTAACAACCAGCAAAAACTTGCCAGCTATTGAGTGATTCACCTTGGAAGCAGATCCTCCAGCCCCATTCAAGCCTTCGGATGACTGCATCCCCTGCCGACATCTTGAATGCAACTTTACAACAGATCCTAAGTTAGAACCACACAGCTAAGCTGTGCCTGAGTTCCTTACCCTCAAAACCTCTAAGTTTTGCAGTAATTTGTTGTAAAACATTAGGTAACAATACAACACATTTTTACCTGATTTGTCCCACAACAGATTTGAGGGAATATTCTTTGATTCAGTCATTCTAGCTGAGCTGTTACTAATAAGTGTTTCCTAAGGAGGTAAAATCCCTACCTATTAAAAATGCACAATAGCAACCTATTAATT